>NC_056728.1:18407319-18557319 GCF_019279795.1 Protopterus annectens
GTCTGTAGGATGACATTGGTGATCAAGAGGAGAGTGACGGCAGTACCAAGGATCAAATGGTGGAAGTTGAAAAAGGATGATTATGAGGTGTAGTTCAGGGAGTAGTTAAAACAGGCACTGGGTGGCAGTGAAGAGTCACAAAATAGCTGGTTAATTACAGCAGAGCTGGTAAGGGAGACAGCTGGTAAGGTGCTTGGTGTGACATTTGGGCAGAGGAAGGAAGACATAGACCTGGTGGTGGAATGAGGAAGTACAGGAGGGTATACACAGGAAGTGGTTGGTGAAGTAGAAGTGGGATTGTCAGAGAGATGAAGAAAGTAAGCAGGAGTATAAGGAGCTTTGCCGTATGGTGAAGAGAGCTGGTGAAGGCCAAGGATAAGGTGTATGGCAAGTTGTATGGAAGGTTGGACACTAAGAAGGGAGAAAAGGACCTGTACCAATTGGCTAGACAGAGGGACTGAGCTGGGAAAGATGTGCAGCAGGTAAGGGTGATAAAGGATAATGAGGGGAACATACTCACAAGTTAAGACTGTGTGTTGAGCAGATGGAAAGAGTACTTTGAGGGGCTGATGAATGAAGAGAATGAGAGAGAGAGAAGGTTGGATATGTGGGATAGTTTATCAGGAAGTGTAATGACTTAGCCAGGAGGAAGTAAGAATGGTTGTGAAGAAGATGAAGAATGGAAAGGCTGTTGGTCTAGGTGACATACCTGTGGAAGCATGGAGGTGTTTAGGAGAGATGGCAGTGAAGTTTTTAACCAGATTGTTTAATGAAATCTTGGAAAGTGATATGATGTCTGAGATATGGAGAAGTATTTTGCTACCGATTTTCAAGAATAGGGTGATGTGCTGACCTGTAGTAACTGAAGAGGGATAAACTGCAGAGCTGTAGTAACTGAAGAGGGATAAACTGAACAGTCATAGCATGAAGTTATGGGAAAGAGTATTGGAAGCTAGGTTAAGAAGGGAGGTTATGATTACTGAGCAACAGTATGGTTATATGCCAGGAAAGAGCACTACAGATACGATGTTTGCTCTTAGGGTGATGTAGAAGTATAGAGAAGGTCAGAAGGCGTTTCATTATGTATTTGTGGATTTGGAGAAAGCATATGACAGGGTGCCTAGAGAGGAGTTGTGGTATTGTATGCAGAAGTCTGGAGTGGCAGAGAAGTATGTAAGAGTGGTACAGGATATGTATGAGGGTAGTGTGACAGTAGTGAGATCTGTGGTAGGAGTGACGGATGTGTTCAAGTGGAGGTAGGATTACATCAGAGATCAGCTCAGTGCCCTTTCTTATTTGCAGTGGTGATGGACAGGTTGACAGACAAGATCAGACAGAAGTCCCTGTGAACTATGATGTTTGCGAATGACATTGTAATCTGTAGTGAGAGTAGGGAACAGGTTGAGGAGTGGTGGTGATATTCTCTAGAGAGGAGAGAAAGGAAGGTCAGCAGGAATAAGACAGGATATATGTATGTGAATGAGGGGGGTATAGAGGAATTGTGAGTATACAGGAAGTAGAGTTGGCAAAGGTGGATGAGTTTAAATACTTGGGATCAACAGTTCAGAGTAATGGTGAGTGTGGAAGAAAGGTGAAGATGAGAGTACAGACAGGGTGGAATGGGTGGAGAAGTGTCAGGGATGATTTTTTGCAGACTGGTACCAGTAAGAGTGAAAGGAAATGTCTACAAGAGGGTTGGGAAACCAGCTATGTTATATGGGTGGGAGACAGTGGCATTGACAAAAAGACAGGTGTGAGAGATGGAGGTGACAGAGTTAAAGATGTTAAGATTTGCATTGGGTGTGACAAGAATTGACAGGATTAGGAATCAGTATATTAGAGGGTCAGCCGAGGTTGGACGGTTTGGAGACAAAGCCAGAGAGGTGAGATTGTGTTGGTTTGGACGTGCTGAGGAGGGATGCTGGGTATATTGGGAGGAAGGATGCCAAGGATGGAGCCGCTAGATAAGCGGAAAAGAGAAAGGTGTAATATAAGGTTTATGGATGTGGTGAGATTGGTCATGCAGGTGGTTGGTGTGACAGAGCAAGATGCAGAGGAGAGAAAGAGTTGGAAACTGATGATCTGATGTGGTGACCCTTAACGGGAACAGCCGAAAGAAGTGATATGGGACAGTCATATTTATCACTAGGGGAATGTTGCTTGTAGGTCAGAATTTGTGTTCTCTGTATACTGTCTGTCAAAATTTTAACAAAAATTACTTTATTTGCCTTGTAATCCTTGTGACAAAAAGTGTCTTAATTCCTGTGAACACTTCTGATAATCTGCATCATCTGAGCAAATCCTTCTCACCATTAAAAATTGAGGTTTTGATATGTTAGTAGTTGTGTTTAGGGTGACAACTTTTTTAAGAAGGTACTTTTTGAAAAAAAAAAATTTATATAGTGTAATAACCAAAGTGTTATCTGGAGATGTTGTAACTTCATGTTTTCTGGTGTAAACAGATTGATTGATTGATGTGGCAGCAAACATAATGAGATGGTCTGATATTTTATCTAATAAGGAGAAATGATGGGTAAAAAACTTTGGGATGATACTCCCTCTTAGGTTGAATCCACACCTGTAAGTTGTTTTGGTGCTGCATTTAAATGCTTTGTACGTTTTCTCTTCTTTTAGGGATTTTGACGTTCAGATTCATTAGTATCACTGGGTAAAGTGATAATGGCTTGCATACTTAATTACCAATTAATAAGAATTAATTGCCTGGCTGAGGCCTCTACTTCCTGTCTTATACCTTGCTATCCCTACCCTCTCTGGTTCTTGGCTAACATCAGTAAAGCTGGCAAAACCTGAAAAAAAGTAAATAAACAAACAAACATCAGTTAGTACACTTCAGAGAAAGAATACCAACATATTTTATTATCAAGCTTATTAATAACAGAAACAGTAATCATAATATGCTTCACCTGTCTTTCCTGGCACATTTAGCTGCATGTGATATTGATTGCAAAGATTCTGCATGTGGGGTTGCATTGGTGGTTTATTATCTTTCTATTTTTAAATTGGGAAATAAGTGGTCAAAATCAGTCAGCTGTTACATTTTTAATTCTGCTCACATTTCAGCACCAGAATATATTCCAAGGTTCCTTGTACCACTGTCTTTTCAGCAATAAATTGTACAGCAGTTGTAATTTGCGTTATGACAGTCTTGTTTTCTGTTATTATATAGTATGTACAGATACTTATAGGCACACATGTGTGTGTGTATACATATGTGTATGTGTGTATATATAGTGTGTGTATATATAATAAACATGCTTCTTATACACTTGCGTATATATTTTATATATATATATGTATATATATGTAAAATACACATACCTATACATATATACACAATACTTATGTATACACTTGCATATTTCTGTGTGTGTGTGTTGTTTTGTGTGTGTGTTGTTTTGTGTGTGTGTTGTTTTGTGTGTGTGTTGTTTTGTGTGTGTGTGTGTGTGTGTGTGTGTGTGTGTGTATGTATGTGTGTGTGTATATATATATATATATATATATATATATATATATATATATATATATATATATATATTTATAATATGTATATATAATATGCATCCATCCTCAGGTCCTTTTCCCATTTTGTGTGTGTGTGTTGATATATGCTTAACTGACAGTACGGTAACTCTGAGAACCTTTCTTATTATTTTTCCAACCTTCCATCTTCAGAAAATATCCATGGAATTCCATTCTGGCGCTTGGTGTCAATTTTGCAAGCTTGTAGGGATCTTCAGTACCGTAATCCAGAGCTCTTCTCTACAGTAGCAGACTATGTAGCCTCAACATTGTTTGTTTGGCAGAATAAGCAGGTAAGTTTGGCGTCCAGCTTGCATGTAAGAGATGCATTTTAGATGAGATTTAAATAACAGCAGTCTGCATGATGCACAGTATTTGTGACAAACCTGTGAGATATAACATAAGATTACCTTTTAGAACTAGAAGCTTAACAGATCAATTGTAATTGGTGTGAGATAAAACAAAGTAATAAATGGAATTATTTCATTTTTTTTTCAGATACTTTCTGACAGATGCACTTGTCTTTTTATTAAGTGAACCAATGATATACACTCATGACTTTCTGTTATGCTTCTGTGTGATAAATTCAGGTAGACACTTTTGTCATCTGTAAGGAAGTGCAAGAAAAAAATTTAAACCCAACACTTGAGTATGCAAGCAGGGAGAATTTTAAAGATGTTTAATTATTAGACATACTCAGATGCGTATTTATAAGTATCTTTTTTCATTAAAAAAACGCTAGACATTACAACCGAGATTCACTTTAATGAGCAAAAAAAAAAAATGCCATAAGACTGTGTGTAGTTATACCAATAGTTTAGTCATTTCAATGTACTGTAAATTTCCTTGCCAGGATCTAAAGAAACTTTCCTAAAAAGATGAAACTTCAGTGCCCCCCCACCAAAAACAGCACTTTGATTTGCCTACCTAAATCAGGAAAGGTAGCTAATTCCACAGTAGTGAGGAGAGGGAAGCAAATTATATTGTGCCCACTACAGCTAATATATTTTGAAGAAAATTTGCAATTTATACAGAACAGACAAATGTTAGCTCATATGATTCTGTAAATATACTTGGTCAGTGAGCCAGGACTGCGGTGTGAACCATTGATGTGGTATGAGTCATTAAAACTGTTGTCAGTAGCAGGTGCAGCATTGTTGGTGTCTCATTTGAAGAGGCCTTCATTCCATAGACTGCGTGTTAGTAAGGGTGTAGGTAGAGTGGAAACCGTTCCTAAAAGGATAACCTGAATTGTGCCAGGTCTGAGTGATAAACTCCAGTAAGTGGTAGAGTTCTCACAATTTATACCCTGGAGAGGACAGCATGTATGATTGAAACCCTCCCATCAAGATGTAAATAGGGATGTTGGCCAAAGACTAAAAGCTGTAAAGAGTAACATGAAAAGATGCTTTTGCTTGTGACAATAATTGGGGAATATGGTGAGAAGAACTGGAGTGAAATGAGGCTGGCATCAGAGAACTGTATAAAGAGTCACTAGGGAAACCAGCAATGAAGGTTTGTCTTGAAATTAGTAAAATATTTGGGCATAAAGAACGTGAGTGCCCTTCTATGCAGTCTTTTTTGTGATATACATATCTTTATGAAGAAAATATCGACCATTACTTAATAAAATAATTAGTCCAAAGTTACTGCCTGATGTGCTTACTAGGCATTATTTATTTTTTCATGAGTTTCTTAAATCTACTTATGTGAAGTTGTTCTGTCTCGCCGTTCATTCTTACTGATGGCTTTAGAGTCGATCCTCGGCTCCAACTTGGCCAACTGCAAAAACTTGAGGTCTTCAACCAGCTCGAGGCCAACTGCCTATCCCATGATGCACCGTGTGCTTCCCTCAGATCTCGTTTGCTGCTGCAACTAGATCGGACATTCACCAGCTCTGGCTAGTGAAAAATTATAAATGTTAAGTTGTCAATCTCGCCTTCATTCTTGCTTGATGGGTTCGGAGCCGATCCTCGGCTCCGACTTGGCACTTGCTAAGCTCGAGAATCATTTTACCAGCTCGAGGCAGCCCCATATCCCATGATGCAAGGAGGTAAGTACCCAGATCTCGTTTGCCGCTTCGCTGATGAGGTCCTCCTTTTACCAGCTCCTGGTAAGTGATTCATACACTAATACTTTTGCCCCTTTTTCAGTTTAAAGTTATATTTATAGTTAAAATTAGTAGTTTTAGTCCTTTCCTGACTAAATTTCCCTCTCTTCTAAAACTTTTTAGTCAGGCCTTTTCCCATCCCATCCCCCCCCCTTGTTAGGGTGTGTGTGTGTGTTTGTGAGACAATATTTTATTTTTTCCCTTTTGGGATTGTAAAATTCTTGGACAGGTGTTGTGTGTGTGTGTTACAACATGTCTAAGGAAAGGGTCTCAGGCTTTAAGAAGTGTGAATCGTGCTGTCAGAAAATGTCTCTGACAGACGGTCACACTTCTTGCCTATACTGCCTGGGACCTCTCCACCTGCAGGACTCCTGTGCAATTTGTCATTCTTTTAGCCAGCGAGTCCTGCAGGAAAGGAGAAATAAGCTCATTTTGAGGGGCCTTCTTAAGCCGGAGGGCTCTCCGGCTAAGTCGGCTCCATCTAAGACTTCTAAGTCTTCCATGGCCCAGGCTTCTGTGTCCAAGCCTGCGGCCTCGGCTCCGACTCTTTCAGAGTCGAGATCGGCTCCGGCTGGAGCCGATTCTGGTTTACACAAACCTTCGGCACCGATGGCTATCGGTGCCGATTCTGGTTCGACCACTTCGGTGTCGGCTCCGATCGGTTCCGATCACCATGTGGCTCAGGCTTCGGTGTCGGCGCAGATCGGTTCCGACACACTTACCTTTAAGTCTGTATCGGCTCCGGCTGGAGCCGATGCATCGAAACTATCTGTCGGTGCCGAGAAGTTGTCGGCTCCGACAGCTTCTATAGTTTCATCGGCTCCGATGGTTCCTTCGAGGAAGAGGTCTAGGTCCCCTTCCTTGGAGCCGATACTCTCGGCTCCGGCTTCTCCTCTCCTCTCGGAACGGAGCCATCGGAGCCGATCTTCAAGGTCATCCAGGCTTTCTGACCATGATTTAGAGAGAGTGGTCAGTAGATTATTAAAATCACAGGCACTGGCCCAAATGCTACATAGTCCGTCTCAACAGACGACTATTAGTCCACACCCCATTGCAGTTCCTCCTTCGACTCTACCCCAGAGTTTGGAGTTGGAGTCTTCGGGAATAGTTTCTGCTACGGCTGAGGGACAGATACCCCCTTCTGCTCCTTCAGCCTCTACTCTTATCTCCTATTTGAGACCTTCCTTAGAGGGATTCGGTGGTCGGGCTTCCCTGGTCTCCTCCGAGAGGGTGAGTGGCATCGGACCCTTGTCCGACCCCACTCTTCCCCTTGGGGCCTCAGCCTTGGTGAGCTCGGCTCCGACATCTGCCTCGGAGCCTTCCCTTTCAGTGGGTCCTGGAGTTCCTGGCTCTTCGGAACGGGTTCTCTCGGACCTCCCTGGGAGGGGAGCCTTCGAGGTGATGAAGAGTGTGCTGGCCACTGGACTCAGCCAGCAGTCTGTTCCCTTAGCTCCTCCCTCTATGGTGCCTGTCGACATCTCTGCCACTTCTCTTGCTCCCGGACCCAGAGATCCTCCGCCTCAGGTTTCCCCACTGGGACGAACCCCCTCTTCCGAGGATTCTCCTGATTTTTCAGGAGATCCTCCACGGAAGAGGACCTGTAAGAGGAAACACGTAGACTCCCCCGAGTCTATCACTTCAGATACTGACTTAGATGAGTCAGAGGGATCCCCAAGATCCCCCTCTGAGGATGTCTCCTTCTCAGACATCCTAGAACTCCTTAGACAGAGGGGAAACTGGCCCACCAATAATCCCTCTGAGGATGAGTCAGTATACCTGGAGGCGTTTGGATCTCGGCCCTCCACCTCCTGGGTGTCTCCGCCTTTCGACCCCCTTATGCAGGTTATTGCTCGAAAGGCGTGGGCTGCTCCTGACAGTCCCTAGGAGGCCTTCTAAATTTATTACTGCCCCGTCGGACAAGCAATTCCTCACAAAAGGTGTCCCCGCTGATGCCATGGTGGTGGCGGCTGCCACTAAGAAGGAACTTGCAGATCCTTCCGTACCTGTCCATCCTCCTAATAAGGACTCTAGGACCATGGATAGATATGGTAAGCGGATGTTCTCTTCAGCGACCTTTGCTATGCGTTCGCTGAACTACCTATGTCACTTCACCAGACTCCAGAGGGATATCCTTAAGGAGCTAGGTGAAGTAGTACAGGATCCTACAGCTGCAGGGGCTCAAGAAAAAATTGCTTCGCAGCTAGGAACCCTTAGTTCTATTGCTAACTCCTCCATGCGACTGATATCATATGCTGCTGATGGAGCGAGTAGGGCCGCAGGTACAGGTGTGGCTCTTAGACGCCAAGCCTGGATGCGGCTCCGTAATTTTGCAGATCCCTTTAAGGCGTCCTTCACAAACTCTCCCTTTGATGGGTCAGCTTTGTTTGGCCCTCAAGTGAAGGAAACGTTGACCAGGTGTGAGCAGGACGGCAAAACTCTTTCTGCCGTAGGAGTCCGTTTTTCCACCCCTTCTAGACCTTGCCCCAAAGGGCAGAAGGGTGGCAAGATGTGGTTCCCCAAATCCCAAGGAGTCACGCCGGATTCACGTGGTCAGTTTACCCCTAGAGGCAGAGGGGGTAACAACAACAGACGCCGCTCTAGAGGCAGAGGGGGTCCACAAAACCAGGGAAGCAGAGAGCCTCTCTCTGACAAGCCCTTTCAGCATCCCTGAGATGTTGCCCGGCTGTCCGTCCTTGGAGGCAGTCGGGGGAAGACTATCGCTGTACCCAGAAGCCTGGCGTTCCCTCACTCAAGACAGATGGGTACAGTCGATCATATCCGAGGGTTACAAAATTCCTTTCGAGGAAAGTCCTTTCTATCACTCAAATTCCCTTCCAGATGTACCACCCGGTCTAAGGGAAATTGCAGAGTTAGAAGTCTTAAAACTACTGCAAAAAAGAGCCATTCAGCCAGTTACAACAGATCATTCAGAGCCCGGAATCTACTCAAGGTTCTTTTTGGTCCCCAAAAAGACGGGAGACTGGAGACCAATATTGGATCTCAGCAGACTCAACAAGTCTGTGAGGAAGACAAGATTCCGAATGGTCACTCTTCAGTCAATTCTGCCCTTCTTACAGAAGGACAACTGGATGTGCTCAATAGATCTTCAGGATGCGTACTATCACATAAAAATTCACAGACGCTCCAGGAGATTTCTCCGCTTTCGGCTGGGGTCCAGTCATTTCCAGTTCAGAGCCCTGCCCTTTGGTCTCACTACAGCCCCCAGAGTGTTCACCAAATGTATGGCAGTGGTCACGGCTCACCTGAGACGTCAAGGATTCCAGGTGTTTCCGTATCTCGACGACTGGCTCCTTTCAGCCACCACCAGGCATCAGCTTGTTCAAGCCAGGGATTATACAATAAATCTTTGTTCTCAATTGGGCATCTCGATCAACTCCGAAAAATCATCCTTATTGCCCTGCCAGTCTATTACTTTCATAGGCAAACTTAAACACTGTTCGGATGTCAGCTACCCTTACAGATCAAAGAATTTCAGACATTCAAAGTCACGTCAGGATCATTCTAGCCAACAAGAAGGTACAGGCCAGAATGGTTCTAAAGGTGTTAGGCCTCATGGCTGCGGCCATTACTCTTCTTCCCTGGCTCGCTTCTACATGCGCCTTCTTCAATGGATGTTGTTCACTCAGTGGTCTTACCAACAACTTCCAATGCGTCACCAAATTCTGGTGAGACAGATTTGCAAGAATCATCTTGCTTGGTGGATCACTTCTCCCCAGATTCACCAAGGCAGACACTTTGTACCCCCATCCCCCGTAGCCACTGTCACCACGGATGCCTCCCTGATCGGGTGGGGGTCATTATCAGGGCAGGATGGTTCATGGGCGTGGCAACCTTCGAATACCACCTGCACATAAATGTCCTAGAGATGAGAGCAGTGCTTTTAACGTTGCAAGCCCTCAACGACTTTCTTCCCGTAGGGACAATTGCAGTCCACACAGACAACATGTCTTTAGTTTGGTATATCAACAAACAGGGCGGAACCAAGTCCTACCCCTTGTGTCGAGAAGTGCTCAGACTTTGGCAATGGGCGATCTCCTCTCATCGGTTTCTGGTAGCAACGCACATCCCTGGGAAAACCAACATTTTAGCGGACAGATTGAGCAGAGCTATTCTCATGCCTCACGAGTGGTCTCTCAAGCAATCTATAGTGGAAGAGATTTTTCTGGAATGGGGTTGCCCATGTTGCGATCTTTTTGCTACTCCCCAAAACAGCAAATTCCCAGACTTCTTTTCTCTTCCCACTGCCAGGCCATCCCCCCCAGAGACGCTCTGACCCAGGATTGGCCCCAGGGACTTCTTTATGCCTTTCCTCCTTTTCCTCTGATCCCTCAAGTTATCCAGAAAGCAACTGTTTTGAGAGCCAAATTGATTCTCATTGCTCCTTATTGGCCTCGACAAATTTGGTTTCCGTTCCTCCATCGTCACCTTTTGGTGCAGCCGTGGCATCTGGACCCAGTGCCAGATCTTCTGATTCACCAATCCGGTCAGCTGCACCGGTCTATCCCTTTTCTCAACCTCACAGCATGGTTGCTCCACTTCCTTCCTTAGCCAGGCTTCCTATGATCTCTAACCCTGTTAGAGACATCCTAGTAGCTTCCTTAAAATCCTCGACCAGGAGGATTTATACAAGCAAATGGAAACGTTTCTCTTATTGGGCTAAAGCCAAGAATATTGATCCCTTCACTGCTCCAGTTCAAGCAGTTTTGGATTTCTTAGCGGAGATTTTTCATGCGGGCTCCTCTTCTTCCACAGTTAGAGTTCAGTTGGCTGCTATCTCGAACTTTCATGTCGGGTTCGCAGATCACAACATTATGTCCCACAGGCTTTGTAGAACCTTCTTGAAAGGAATTTTCCTTCTGAAGCCTCCAGTCAGGAGTCCTCCTCCTCAATGGGACCTAAACTTAGTGCTGACATCCTTGATTCTTCCCCCCTTCGAGCCAGCTGTTTCTTGTTCCCTGAAATTTCTTTCATGGAAAACTTTATTCCTGGTAGCTATTACATCGGCTAGGAGGGTGTCCGAACTTCATGCTTTATCTGTTCGCCCCCCCTATTTGGTCTTCCACAAAGACAGAGTATCATTGAGAACTAACCCGACCTTTTTGCCTAAGGTCGCCTCAAAGACTAATTTGAATCAAGCCATTGATCTCCCTGTATTTTTTCCAAACTATTCAAACAGATCGGAACAAAAACTACATTATCTTGATGTCCACCGCCAACTCAGATATTATTTGGACAGGACAAAACAATTCAGGAAATCCGATCAACTCTTTGTTTCCTATGCTGATAACAAGAAAGGCCTTCCTGTCTCAAAAGTGACATTGTCTAGATGGCTTTCTTCTGTCATCTCTGAAATTTATCGGCTCAGGGGAAAACAGCTGTGCTCAAAACCTAAAGCACATTCAACCAGAAGCTTAGCTACTTCTACAGCCTTTCAAGCTAGACTTCCTTTAGACACTATTTGTGCAGCGGCCACTTGGGCCACTCCTCATACTTTTGTTTCCCATTACAAATTGGATTTGGCCTCCAGGGACAGAGCCAGTTTTGGCTCTACAGTCCTCAAGAGTCTGTTCCATTGAGCCACCCAGGATAGAGGTGCTAGGGACGCGGTCCCATCAAGCAAGAATGAAGGCGAGATTGACAACTTAACATTGAGAAGTTATGTACCTATCATAACGTTCCATGTTAGTTGTCTTCTCTCGCCTTCTTTCTTGCGACCCTCCCTCCTTCCCCCAGGCCTGGACAGACCTTTCTCTACAAAGAATGATAGTTCTGAAGACCATACAGAGCTGGTCCTTCTACCATCCTGCAGGTTTTTCTCTTCTTTCTTCCTTTGGGAAGTTTTTATGCTAGGTGCTATTGCCCTTTTGTCATCAAACGAGATCTGGGTACTTACCTCCTTGCATCATGGGATAAGGGGCTGCCTCGAGCTGGTAAAAGTGACTCTCGAGCTTAGCAAGTGCCGAGTCGGAGCCGAGGATCGGCTCCGAACCCATCAAGCAAGAAAGAAGGCGAGAGAAGACAACTAACATGGAACGTTATGATAGGTACATAACTTCTCATTCTTATTCGTTTGTTGGAAAGTTTCATCAGTAGATAAGTGTATACGTTTTCTTTCTACAGTAGTTTAGGCATTTTCTTAATGTGCTATTGCCACTTTTTTGTAGTTTATAGTCGTGGCCGTATTTTTGGGCCTTAGTAATCTCCCTAACCCCTAGAGTAGTTTTTCTTGTAAGGTAGTAGTAGTTGATATAAAGCTTAGGTGTGTGTGTGTGATTTTGGAGCCAGTTTAATTTAGAGGGCTAGTACTTTGTGCTTTATAATATTGTGGCCATTTTTGTTGTTTAGGCCTTGTTGTATTGCCTTTCTGATGAGCAAATCTAACACTAGCAATGAACTACTTTAGTTAATATAAATAGATGTTAGTTTGCTGTTTGTGTATTGAAAACAGCCCATTTATATTAGAGGGCTAGCAGGGGTTACTAGTGTTTGACAAGCCTGCATATTTTCTATAGCCTTCCTTTCTTTCATAGCTGTTGCTGTTAGTTGCTTAATATGTCTCCACAAAAGAAAGAAAAATCCAAGTCTGGAAATGTCCATTACTGATTGCGTATACTGTCTAGGTGAGGTACACATACACAAAGACTGTTATATGCCACTCTCTTAGTTCCAGGGTGTTGCATAAATGTAAGAGAAAACTAATGGTTAGAGGTCTATTGAAATACTTTTTTCAGGAGTCACTGGATAAGGGCAACCGTGACAGACCTTCAGAAACTTCTTTGGGTTCGTCTGAACCGAGAAAAAGTCTGTCGACCAGTAAATCAAGGCTGGAAAAGTCTTCAGCATCGGCTCCAGTCTCATCGGAGCCGACTGTTGCTACGCTTAGGAGCCGGTCCCCAGTATTGGAGCCGGTGTCTCCTACCTTGAAGTCCCCAATATTGCAGTCGGTAGCTTAATCTGTTCATTCTTCTTGGTCCTCAAGCAGACTTTCAGATATGGACGTGGATCTTGTGGTGCAGAGGTTTCTGCAGACACCGGCACTTACCAAACTTTTATCGGGGATGATCCCTGGGACTTTGGAACCGACAAAATCTTCCCCACCGCCTTCTGTTCCTCCTCCGATCTGTTTCGAAGTTTCAGAGTCTGAGTGCTCGGAGCTGATGATTGTGGAGCCTTTGGGTCTGACATCTACTTCAGGCTGGTCAGTCCCAACTACCCTGAAATCTTCGGTGCCAACCGAAGGGTCTAGGGGCTGCCGCTCGCAGGTTGGGTCTGGGGAGGATAGTCAGACGAATTCTTCAGTTCTGACTTTGCCTCTCGGGCCCTCAGCTCAGGTGAGCTCGGCTCCAACCTCTGGCTCAGAGCCCTCTGTTCTGATGTCGAGAATCTTCCTTATCTTCAGATCCAGGGGTTTCTTCGCGTCGGGACCGAGGTGCCTTCGATGCTATGAGAAGGGTGCTGTCCACGCCAAAAACCACACCATCAGAACCTAACACCTCCTTCCCCCAAAGCACCAGTGTCTACCTCTACATCACACGTCCCTCTAAAGCATAGAGACCTTGAGCCACAGAAAGCCCCACTGGGCAAGCCCTGCTCTTCCAAGACCTCTCCAGAAGCTCCCACTGAAGAGGTTCCCAGAAAGAGACTTTGCAAGAGGAAGCATCTGGACTCCCCACAGGAATCGGTCACTTCTGACACTGACTTAGATGAGTCAGAAGGGTCCCCACGGTCCCCCTTGGAGGATATCTCCTTCGCAGATGTCCTAGAAATTCTTAAGCAGAGGAGTAGCTGGAAGTCCACTAACCCTACTGATGATGAGTCAGTCCTCCTGAACGCTTTTGGGTCTCAGCCCTCCACCACTTGGATGTCTCCACCCTTTGATGAGCTGATTGAGCTAATCTCTCGAAGGGCATGGGAGTCCCCAGATACCATGGAGCCTGTCCCTAGGAGGCCTAATAAATTTATAACTTCGCCCCAGGACAAGACCTTCCTGACCAAAGGAGTACCCATTGATGCTATGGTGGTGGTGGTGGCAGCCACCAAGAAGGAATTGTCAGAAACTTCTGTGTCTGTCCATCCTCCTAATAAGGATTCTAGGATCATGGACAGATATGATAAGTGCATGTTTAGTTCAGTGACTTGATGCCCGATCACTAAACTATCTTAACACACTTTACAAGGTTGCAAAGGGATCTCCAGAAAGAACTAGGAGGTACTCTACAGGGTTCAGTAGCTACGGGGGTCTCAGAGTAAGTAACTTCTGTTTTAAACATAGTGACTCTCCACTTAAAACGTAACTTTTTAGACAGGTAAAACTTAAGTTACCTACTTTCACTATTAATTCGTCTAGTGCACACTGCAGTGTTTAGGATAAACCATTTTTTTTATCTTAGCTTTAAGCATCTATTGCAAGACTACCAGTTATTGGAGAGCCCACATTCTGCCTCTTAGTAGTCATCCTGGGATTAGTGCTTCTGTTTTCTCCTGGTGAGAGAAGTGCAGTTACATTATTTCCCGGAGACTGCTGATCACCAGAAAGCTTAATAACTGCTTTATAGGTGACGGCTTGGAATCTGTGCTTATAGTCTGATACTGGTGAGAGTAGGAGCAGAGTGCATTGATTACTGAGTCTTTCTGGTTGGAGTCCCTGTGACTAGCACTTGCTCTAAAACCCACTGGAAAGCACTAGGAAGCCTTAAACTGATACAAGCACTCAACTCTCCTTGTTAATAAGGAGAAATTAATCGTAGGCACTAAACAGACTATAATTGCAAAGTACCTTGCCAAGGTAAGGGAAAACAGCTCTTGTACTTCACAAAAAAAAAGCACCTAACCAGGCATGTCCAAGGGTCAGCTTCCGGCCACCTGGTGAATCTGGACATATTGAGGCAATGCAGCAATTGCATCATGTACACAGACAACCCTCTCCTCCTACCACTCAACACCACTACAACCTGCGAGAGATGCACTTACATAGCCAAACTGGAAGCAAAGCTCTCTCTAGCCAAGATTGTGCGAGACAATCAAGAGGAGAAGGCTAACACCCGCACTACACCTCAAGCAACACATAGCCCTTCAAAACCCTCACCACCAACACCCACTCATAGCAACACTAAACCTACATATGCGGAGGCCCTTAACATTAATCTGCCCAAGCAACAAGGACCTCTGAAGCTGAAACGCAAACAAACACCAATCACAACCAAAATATCACATAGCTCACAACACCAGTGTGCCACCAAGCAACCGCCCCTAAGGCAAGACAACGTACCCAACACTTTAGTCATAGGTGACTCTATAGTCAGGCACACTGATGTCACACTCACCAGGTTGAACAAGGAGAAAATACAGTTAGCTGCCTGTTGGGTGCCAGGATCCGCCACATAACTCATGCACTCAAGTCGCTCCACAACAAGTACAAATATGACTTGTCATTGTCCATGTTGGAGTGAATGACTTGAGACGTGCCTCCCTGGACTACATGAAAAGAGACATGGAAGAGCTCTCGGATCATGTGGCCTTGGCAGGCATGACCCTAGCTCTGACTAGCATCTTGCCTTCGCCCAGAATGATACCACAGTATAAGGACAAAATGATTGACTTCAACAATTGGCTAAGCTTCTCGTGTCATTCAAAGGCGATCAAGTATCTGTCTACCTGGGATGACATGATCAACAAACCACGATGCTTTGCCAGAGATGGTCTGCACCTGTCACCCCTGGGATTCATTTTACTGGTTAAGGCTCTTGCCACCCCTATAGTGGCTTTTATTAGGCAAGGCTCAAAGGACAAAACTACCACCGTAACAGGTACAAGTATGGAAAATCTGAAGGTAATGCTACTCAATGCTAGTCTAGACCTCAAAATGTACTCTCTCGACGCACTCCTAAAAATGGAGAACATCGATCTCTGTGCAGTAACTGAGACCTGGTTCAAGGCTCCAGGGAGCACCCCTGCAATACCAGGCTACAATTCATACCACACTTTTCAGCCACCAAACCAGGACCAAAACACTAAAGTTGGAGGACTGTACATATTCACCAAGGATATTCACACCTCCAGGCTAGTTGCCCAACACAGTGCATCTGAAATTCTCCAGGTGCATCTAACACTAGGTAAGACTGCAATCCAAATTGTAACTTGCTACAGATTCCCCCACCATGCCCCAAGATTCTCACTACACCTTTCTAAACATACTTGAAAATATTAAGATACAACCAAACAACCTAATACTGGGTGATTTCAACTACCCTGCCATTAACTGGGAAAACTACTCGTGTACCAACACCTTTGCCCAATGGTTCTTGGAATTTATAAATTCCAATGCCCTGGATCAACTAATCTATAGTCCCACCAGAAGCTCCAATATCTTGGACTTGGTCATTACCAACATGGGAAATCGATGCTCCACTCCAGTGGTTACCCCCTTGTTGGTTAGGTCTGACCATAAGCTAATCACCTTTGACATCCACATCCCACCCCCATCCCCAAGTAGGGAAACATCTGTAAAAAACTTCTCCAAGGCCAACTTCATGCTACTCAAATCAAAAGTAACAAACTTCATGACATCCATGCAGACAGGAGCTGAAAGTTCGACTGCCGAATCCTACACTAAAGCACTGTACGAGCACATCCACTTGTGCATAAATCGTGTCATAAATAGAACCAAGATGCTCTCCTCCAAAAAAAGGAAGCCAATCTGGTGGCCCCCTGTCATAAACAAACTATACAACAGAAGGAAGAAACTGTTGCAGAAAAGAGGAAAATCCCAGGATGCAAAAAACTCCCTTACCAGCCTCAATAAGAAGTTGAGATCCCTCAAAATCCTCCAAAGCTAGTTACGAAAATAAAATTGCCAAAGATTCCAAAGGCAACCACAAGGCATTCTATAGCTATGTCAGGAATCTAAATGGCAATGCTCAGATCTGCTCTGAGCTACAACAGAATGGCATTAAATATACTGATCCCAAGGGCATTGCTAGATTGATTCAGTGCCAACTTCACCCCCTAATGGGCCCATCTCAATGCTGAAAGATTGCCAAATTCTGGTAATCACAGCCACACAGGTAAAAACCACACTCTCCATAACTAAGAATACAGCATCCATGGGACCAGACGACATTGCAGGCTGTGTACTACATGAAATACAAAATGAACTGGCACCTCACCTAAGTGTCATGTTTAATCATAGCCTCACCTCAGGATTCGTGCCCATTGAGTGGTGCACAACTACAGTTATCCCACTCCACAAGGGGGGATCCACCTTGGATCCTGGGAGCTACCATCCCATCAGTCTGACGAGCCTGATCTGCAAGGCCATGAAACGTATTATCGTGGAACTTACAAAGACATTGGCAACCTTCAAACACTGGACCCCACTCAGTTTGGGTTTGTGAAGGGCCGATAATTTCTCCTGAACCTGACTGACTTCTTCGAATCAGTCTCCAGAGCCGTGGACAAAGGTAAGACGGTCCACACAGCCTATCTGGACCTTGCCAAGGCCTTCAACACCATCCCCTACTCTGGAATCATAGATAAATTTACTAAGCTGGGCATAAATCCCTACGTCACTTGGGTTGCCAACTGGCTTACTGACAAGAACCCACACTGTAAAAGTAGAGTCTTCCAAATCCAGCTCCAGACAAGTGGAATACCTCAGGGTTCAATCCTGGGACTGCTCTTGTTTGGCATCTACTTCACTGAAGTACAGGCCACAACACTAAGGGACTCTGGCTAACAAAGTTCGCAGATGACTGGGAGGCATTATTGTATCCCAAAATGATGTGGATATTCTACAAAAGGGCTGTACAAAAACAGATGCTTGATGCCAGAGCCATGCACTCAAGCTCAATGCCAAGAAGTGTATAGTTATCCCGTTTGCTAAAAAACATATACACATGAATTACCACATGGTGGCAGTACACTAAACACCGAAAGTGTGATAAGAGACTTAGGAACACAGGTGGACAGTGGTCTAACCTTCGATAACCACATCGCCACAACATTCAGGAAATCCTTCTGTGTGGCACACCTCATCACTAAGGGCTTTTCATTCAGAAAAAAGAGGTCATTGTCCCACTGTATTCATCCCTCATTAGACCCATCATAGAGTACAACACCCTGTTTGGTATGTACCTCACAAGACATCTGCAACAACTGGAAAGGCCGCAGAAACAACTGAGCAAAAGAATCACAAGCCTAAAGCAGATGCCCTATGCTAACCGACTAAAAACACTCCAGCTATACTCTTTTGCATATAGTCTACTCAGAGGCGATCTCTGCTTAACATACAAGGCCATGTCAAACCGAGCTGTTGGACATGCTACACTTAAAGAAATCCCAATCCATCAGAGCCACATGCTCCAGGGACCTAGACCTTGCCATCACAATGAACAAAACATGCTGGAAGGATAGGTTCCTGACCCAGAGACTCCCCATACTCTGGAATAGACTGTCCATACATGTCAAGCAGAGCGCCTCCTTGGCCCTCTTCAGAAGGAACCTTGACAACTGGATGGGAGATAGGAAATTTACCCCAGGGATCACGTCAGTCGCCCTGCTAAACAGGGGTTCAGGGAAGTAAATATGGTGGGAAGAAATGGGCAGGGAATTGTTATGGCTAGGCTTGTATAGGCCATAGAGCTGATGGCCTAGTACCAACCTATGAACCAGCTCTATACTCTTAATTCTCTTGTAAACTCTTCCATGCATCTAGTCACGTATGCAGCTGATGGAATGAGTAGGGCAGCGGGTACAGGAATTGCTCTTAGGAGACTTTCCTGGATGCGCTTTTGTTCCTTTGCTGAGCCCTTTAAGTCATCCTTTATTAACACCCCCTTTTGATGGCTCGTCCCTTTTTGGACCCAAAGTGAAGGAAATGCTTACCAGGAGTGAGCAGGATGGAAAGACTCCATCTGCCATCAGAGTCCGACCTTACTCCAAAGGTCAGAAGAGAGGGAAGATGTGGTTCCATAAAACTCAAGGAGCTTTCCAGGACACTCGTGGTGAAACCCCCTCTAGAGTCAGAGGAGGGGGTAACAATGTAAGATGCCACCCATGCGGCAGAGGGGGTCCTTAGAATAAGGAGACAGAGACCAGTTCTTTGGGAACCCCTATCAGCGCTCCAGAGAGGAGGCCCGCCTGTCCATTTCTGGAGGCAGTCTGGGGACACTTCTCTTTGTATCAAGACACCTGGCTAAAAATAACAAAAGACAGCTGTATACAAAGCATCATATCCAGAGGATACTCAATTCCCTTTGCCACTCCCCACCTCTTATAAAAGAAATCTCGGACGTTCCACCCAGTCACAGGGAACAAGCAGGCACAGAGTGCTGGAAAAGTCATCCAACGAGTCCCAGAAGACCAAAGAGGATCCGGAATTACTCAAGGTTTTTTTTAATTCCACAGAAAACAGGAGACTGGAGGCCCATTTTGGATCTCAGCAGATTAAACAAGTCAGTAAGAAAGACAAAATTCAGCATGGTCACGCTACAGTCAATACTTCCTTTTTTAGGGAAAGACAATTGGATGTGCTCGATAGATCTCCAGGATGCATACTACCACATAAAAATGGACAAGCCATCCAGAGATCATCTGCGCTTCTGGCTGGGAGCCGGTCATCATCAATTTCACGCTCTGTCCTTTGGTCTCAATTCAGCTCCCAGAGTGTTCACCAAATGCATGGCAGTAGTCATGGCTCATCTGAGGCATTTGGGATTCCAGGTGTTTCCATATCTAGACGACTGGCTCCTCACTGCCACCACTAGGCATCAACTCATACAAGCAAGGGACACAACTTTGAACCTCTGCAGTCAGTTGGGGATTACTTAAAATTCAGAAAAATCTGCCTTGTCGCCATCGCAACATACCATTTTTATAGGATTAGAGCTAAATACCATTACCATGACCTTAAACCTTTCACCAGAAAGAGTTTGAGTCCTACGAAAACAGGTCCTGGACCTACTCCCGCGAGAAAAAGCCAATGTTTCAGTGATCATTGTGATTCCTTTAGGTCGGATGCATATGCCTGTACTGCAATGGCTCCTATTCACGCAATGATCATTTAAGAACTCCCAATGTCACACAAAATCCTGATAACGAATTCCTGTAAGAAGGAACTTCAGTGGTGGCTGACATCTCACCAAGTTAACTCTAGGTCGCCCATTTGATGTTCATCGTGCATACAGCTGCAGTCATCACAGATGGGTTCTCCTGCTGTCAGGCGGGTCCTCGGTCGGCCGAATTCCAAAGTCTTGGTCCGGCGTCGGTTGTTGCCGCTTTCTTTCCTGACGTCAGTGCGACAGGGGTATATAAGACACAGCCGACGCCATTTTCTCCAGTCTTTTTTGCCGCGCGGTGCCCGAAGCAGAAGCAGTTCACAAGTGCTGGTCGGCCAGCTCCTGAAATTACAAAAATTTGGAAACCGAAGTCTTCTTTAAAGCTAAGTACCCCGTTGGGGAAACTTTTCTTGCCTCAGACCGATGTCAGACAAAGTTAACAATTGTATTTCTTGTGGGAAGCAAATACCGCATAAGGATTTCCATTCCCTCTGTATACCTTGCTTAGGCCCAGACCACGACGTCTCGGGCTGTCGCTTTTGTGCTACTTTCAATAAACGCACTATTAAGCAGCGGGCGGAGTTCGCCCAGCACTTTTTTGGTAAAACTTTTAATTATAAAATGTCGTTGGAGACTCCGACTACTGTTTTGACCAAAAAACACAGAGACAAAGACCGACATTCGAGGTCCGCTCTCTCCACCGACACCATGCCAAAACCGGCTGCACATGGTCCGGTTCTCAGTGAGGCGCCTACGCAGCCCCTGACTACCGACGACGCTTCTCTGGCGGTGTCTTATGTAACCGAGACCGCATGTTCCTCAGCCCATACCCCGACTACAGCTACCGAAGCCGCTGTGAGTGTTGAGCTTCTTAATGTGGACAGGTCCACTTCCACCCATGGTGTCTTCAGACCTTCTTCTTCCTTTTCCATAAAGGCCTTTACTAAGTCTAAATCAGCCATGCATCCCAAGAGGCCTGTTGCACAGGGCCCATCCCCAGGCCTAAAATACAGATGCTCAAAATGGCTGAGGATTTAATTACTCTTATCAGGGGTTCCCAGCCCCCTCCGGACAAGAGACCCAGAGTGGAGGAAGATTCTCCCTCTTCTGACCAGGGCTCCATTATTTCAGAGCATTCTGATGTGGAGGAGCATTCGTACTCCCCTTTTGAAGATTCTGATGCAGAACAGTCTATTCCTTCTGTATCCCCCCCAGAGGATTTTTCATTCGGGGAAACCTTGCATACCTTGAGGGAACACTTCCATTGGGAGGGCCAAGATTTCTCAGATTCCAAGAAAAGGCTTAGGGAATTTCTTTTGCTACCTCAGCACAGACCTCTGGCGATACCTCCTGTCTTGGACATACTTGATGATGTCTACTCGGAGTCTTGTCTTAACCCGGATTCCCTGCCTCCCGCCCCAGTCAAGCCTGATAGGTACTACAGAGTTCCTAACTCACACCAATTCCTTTACAAAAGTCACAATGCAGACCCTGAAACCATTTCTCAAGGCCCCAAGGGAATGAAGGCCTCTACAGCTAAGAATCCATTACCTTCCGAGAGAGAGTCTAGATCCTTAGAAAGGTGGGGGAAAAAGGTATATACCTCAGCCACCCTAGCCATGAGGGCCTTAAATTGTCAGTTCCATATGCTTAAATATCAGCAGTTTCTGTTATCACAATTAAAGAATAAAATGTCACAACCGGAACAACCAGATTTAAAGGAGTTGCAGGATATGATGCACAGTGCAGAACAAGTGGGTAAACGCACCTTACAATGTGGCTATGATGTTCTAGAAGCCTCAAGTAGAGCTGCTGTTACAGGATCAGTCATTCGTAGACATGCCTGGCTTAGGGAACAAACCTTGCCTGACCATGTTAAAGCTAAACTATTTGATGCTCCTTTACAAAAGGATGTATTATTTGGTACTAATGCTGAGGAGATTCTACGAAAAATGGAAGAAAAAGCTAAATCAATGCAAACAGTCAAGGCTTTTCTACAGGTTCAACCACCACGTTTTAACAGAAATTGGCCTTCAAAAAACTGGTCCTTTCCAGCCACAGACAAGCCCCAAAGAGGTAGATACAGGCGCACAAGGGGCAGAAGACAATCTCAAGGATCATATAGAGGCAGACAATGGCAATCTCCAGCACCAAGAGGTGGTGAAGACAGTGCACAACAATACAGGAAGCAAACCCAATGACTTTCCCCTTTGCGTGCCAAGCAAGGCTCAGGTGGCAGCACCCTTGGGAGGAAAGCTGGCAGTATTTTCAAAAAATTGGCATATTGTCACAAAAGACAAATGGATCCTGGACATTATAAACAGAGGCTACAGATTTCATTTTCACACTCTTCCAAAAATGAGAGGCATGCCAAACCTGCCACACAGTCAAAGGGCAGAGGCTCAAATACAAATTTCAAAGCTCATGGGCATGAAAGCTATTCAAGAGGTACCTACTCATGAACAAGGTCAAGGTTTTTACTCAAGACTATTCCTGGTACCAAGGAAGGGAACCGATTGGAGACCCATTTTGGACTTATCCATCCTAAACACATTTCTACTCGTACCAAAATTCAAGATGCTCACCTTACAGCAGCTTCTTCCCATGCTGGGAAGGAGTCTTGGCTGGTAACATTGGACCTCAAGGAGGCATACCTGCATGTCCCAATCAAACAAAGCTGCAGAAGATACCTCAGATTTCTTGCAGGTTCAATCCACTATCAATTCTCTGCATTGCCCTTTTGCTTATCTACTGCGCCCAGAGTATTCATGAAATGCCTGGCATCAGTAATTGCCAACTGCAGACTTCAAGGGATACAAATTTACCCTTATTTGGACGATTGCCTGATCCAGGCGGACAGCAAATTCTTACTTATGTAACACGGTTATTGAATTACCTGGGATACACAGTCAACAAAGAGAAATCCAGGCTAACACCATCTCAGAATATAATTTTCCTGGGTGCCAACTTGGACACCCAGATGGCCTATCTTACGCCAGAAAAACAGGGGCAACTAACTCAGTACTTCAAGACACTAGCAAATTGTACCAGGCTAACTGCAAGGAAAATCCTGCAGGCTCTGGGATTCATGGCATCTTGCATTCTTCTAATCCCATATGCAAAGTTGCATATGAGGAAACTTCAATGGTACCTAAATAACCTATGGTCTCAACACAGCCACAGTTTGGAAACAATAATACCACTAATTCCATGTTTGCAAAAGGAATTTCTATGGTGGGCCCTAGCATGCCAAACAAACACAGGTCTACCATTCTGCAAGCCTCAAGCAAATCAAGTCATCACAACAGATACCTCAGACTACGCCTGGGGGGCACACATGACGGACAGGTGCATCCAGGGCAAGTGGTCCCAAAAGGAAAAGCATCTTCACATCAATCAAAAGGAGATGCTAGCAGTGATAAATGCAATTACAGCTTTCAAAGACCTTTTGCATCCAGGACAGTTATTGATGAGAACAGACAACACCACAGTAATGTGGTACATAAACAAACAAGGAGGAACACATTCATACCCCCTGTGCAGGCTGGCCATGTCACTTTGGAACTTGGCTCTGGAATGTCAAATCGAACTTCAAGCACAGTACCTGCCAGGTTTGGAAAACACGTTGGCAGACAATCTAAGCAGAGAAATATGACAGATCCGCACGAATGGAAGTTGCATCCTCAAGTCTTTACAAAGATAATTCAAGCGTGGGGAAGGCCAGACATAGATCTCTTTGCCTCCCACAAGAATCATCAATTGACAAAATTCTGCTCAAGGACATTTCATCCAAAGGCCTGGAGAGTGGACGCCCTTTCTTTCAGTTGGGCAGCACTGACAGTTTACACCTTTCCACCTTTGCCTCTACTGCCCAAGGTGCTCTTGAAGGCAAGAGCAGACAGACCAAGGATGATATTGATTGCACCAGACTGGCCAAGACAACACTGGTACCCACTCCTGAGGAGTCTAACACACTCTCCTCCCTGGACCCTACCTCTAATGCCTCTTCTTCTGACTCGGCACAGCTACCAAATTCTACACAGCCAGCTGAAAACACTCAACCTGGCTGCATGGAAAATTCCTTAGCACCACAACAGACCCTACTCTCCAAGGAGGTGCAGGATGTCATTTTGGAGGCAAGAAGGCCATCTACTAGAAAAGCTTACTCCGCAAAATGGAAACAGTATTGCGTTTGGAATGAGAAAAGGGGCCAGGATCCTAGGAAACTGAATTTGCCTCAGATATTACAGTATCTAGCTGAGCTGCTGAACAGTGGACTTTCATTTTCCTCCATTAAAATACATGCCTCAGCCATTTCTACAGAATACAACACTGATCCACCCTTATTCTCTCACCCACTCTTAAAGCAGTTCCTCCGAGGGGCTAAGAATATAAGACCTCCAAGGAAACAACCAATACCAGCCTGGGATCTAAATTACATTCTAGAAAAATTAACATTGCCTCCCTTTGAACCAGCTGCCTCAACAGATTTGCAATATTTGTCCTGGAAAACCGCTTTCCTTCTGGCTATTACCTCAGCTCGTAGGATCTCAGAACTACAAGCCCTCATGGCTGTGCAGCCCTTTCTCATTTTCCATCAGGACAGGGTCTCTCTACGAACCAACCCATCATTTATGCCTAAGGTAGTATCAAGGGTAGCTTTAAATCAGGCCATACACTTACCTACCTTTTACCCCAATCCTCAAAACAAAGGGGAAAGGCTGCTACATTCCTTAGACATCCATAGACAGCTGCGTTACTATTTGGACAGAACAAAGCCTTTCAGGAAGTCAGAACAACTGTTTGTCTCCTATGCTGTAGGAGCTCAAGGGAAGCCTATTTCCAAACAGACAATTTCAAAATGGATAGGTCACTGCATACGATGTCCTTCAAGGATGCATCTGCAGTCATAACATATGGGTTGTCCTGCCTCAGGCAGCCCTTTGGTCGGCCGGATTCCAAAGTCTGGGTCTGGCCTCGGCTGATGTCGCACTTTCCCTGACGTCAGAGCTTCTGGGGTATAAAGGCATCAGCCGACGCCATTTTCCTCAGTCTTTCTTGCCGCCAGAGTGCCCAAGCAGAAGCTGTTCGCAAGTGCCGGTCGGTCAGATCCAGAGATTTCAGCTACCGAAGACTTCGAAAAAAGCTAAGTACCCCGTTGGGGACTCTTTCTTGCCTCAGCCAATGTCAGACAAAGTAAATAATTGTTTAACTTGTGGGAAACAAATACCTCAAGGATTTCCATTCTTACTGCCTTCCTTGCTTAGGCCCAGACCACGACGTATCAGCTTGTTTAGCCTGTGCCTCCTTCAACCGACGGACTCTTAGACGTCGGTCGGAGTTTGCAGAAGAATTTTTTGGAACCACTTTTGCATATAAAATGCCATCGGAGACTCCGACTACGCATATGGCCAAAAAACGTAGGGAAAAGGACCGACACTCGCGGCCTGGGGTTTCGGCTGAAACCACGGTTAGGCCTACCGCGAGTGTCTCGGTTTCGGCTGAAACAGAGTCCTCTGTTCTTACCACGACCGAAACCTTACCTCCGACAACCGAGGCCAGAGGGGCCCCGGCTGAGTCGGCTTCAGAAATCCCTACCAAAGCTAGCGCTCAAGATTTGTCCGACACCATTCCATTGGACATTTCTACACCTGCACGTGGGGCAGCTAGGCCCCCAGCTTCTATGTCTATTAAGGCCTTCTCCAGGGCTAAAGCTGCCAAACTTTCAAAAGCTTTACCTGCCAAATCTACTTCACAGAGGCCTTCCTCAAGTTCTCAGATTCTCAGTCTTGCTGAGGACCTTATATCCTTAATTAGGGGTTCCCAACCTCACCCAGACAGGGCCTCCCAACCTCCTCCTGACAAAAGGCCTAGGACTGAACCCTCTGAACCTCTCTCCTCGGATGGATCTGATTTGTCAGACCATCAGGAAGGGGCCTATTCGCCTTATGAGGACTCTGATGCAGAAGACTCTATTCCTTCGGCCTCCCCTCCTGAAGAATTTTACTTTGGGGAGACTTTGCACTCAATGAGGGAACACTTTCAATGGCAGGGTCAGGATTTCTCTGATTCTAGAAAAAGGTTAAGGACATTTTTACATTTGCCCCAGCATAGGCCCTTAGCCATACCACCAGTGCTAACTGTAATTGATGATGTGTATAATGATTTTGGTTCTGCACCTGATTCTCTTCCCCCGGCCCCTGCTAAACCTGATAGATATTACAGGGTCCCGGATTCTCACTTTCACCTGTATAAAGCCCATGCTGCAGACCCAGAAACTATTTCTCAGGGCCCAAAAGGTGTTGCAGCTGCCACTGCCAAAAATCCCCTACCCTCTGAAAGAGAGTCTAGAGCATTAGAGAGATGGGGTAAAATGGTTTATACATCTGCTACTCTTTCTGCCAGGGCATTAAACTGTCAATTCCATATGATACAGTACCAAGAATATTTGTTAGATCAGCTGAATAAAAAACTTTCTTCTCCTGAACCTTTAGACCTTAAATCCCTTCAGGATTTGGTACACAACTCTCAGCAGGTCAGTAATCATTTCTTAAAATGTGGCTATGATGCACTGGAGGCTTCATTTAGATCAGCTATGACTGGAGCAGTAATTCGTAGGCATGCCTGGCTAAAAGAGCAATCCTTGCCAGACCATGTCAAGGCTAAACTCCTAGATGCTCCAATGGAGAAACAAAGTTTATTTGGCTCCCCTGCACAGGAGATTCTAAAGAAAGTGGAAGAAAAAGCAAAATCTGTGCAAGCAGTAAAGGAATTTCTGCAGGTCCAACCTCCGAGGTTCAGCAGAAACTGGCCTTCAAAGAATTGGTCCTTTCCAGACACCTCCAAAGCACAGAGGGGCAGGAATAGACACCCTAGAGGCAGAGGTCAATCAAAGGGTGCCTACAGGGGCCGTCAGTGGCAGCCTGCCAACCAGAGGAGTAGTGCCACAGCTGCAACTACAACCACTACCACAGGACAGACACAATGACTTGACTCTGATTCCGCCTACCAGGGAACAACTGGAAGCTCCCTTGGGCGGAAAGCTGGCGCTATTCTCAAAAAACTGGCATTGCATTACAAAGGACACACGGACATTGCAAACAATAGACAAAGGATACAGGTTTCACCTCCACACTTAACCAAAAAGGAGCGGAATGCCAAACCTTCCACCAAACCAGAAGCCAGAGGCTTTAAGACAAATCAACAATTTACTTCAGATGAAAGCGATAGAAAGGGTACCATCTATGGAACAAGGCCAAGGATTTTACTCCAGACTATTCCTTGTACCAAGAAAAGAAAACCAATGGAGGCCTATTCTCGACTTGTCCGCACTGAACACATATCTCATTGTGCCAAAATTCAAAATGCTGACCCTACAGCAACTTCTTTCCATGTTGGGCAAGGAGTCTTGGCTGGTGACTCTAGATCTCAAGGAGGCATACCTGCACGTCCCTATCCGACCAGATTGCAGAAGACACCTCAGATTTCTTGCAGGATCAGAGCATTATCAATTCTCAGCATTACCCTTTGGCTTATCTACTGCGCCCAGAGTATTCACGAAATGCCTGGCATCAGTAATTGCACATTGCAGACTTCAGGGAATTCAAATCTACCAATACCTGGACGACTGCCTAATACAAGTGGACAACCTGGACGACTGCCTAATACAAGTGGACAACAAGACAAAATTGATGAAGGATTTGGCCTATGTCATACACCTGTTACAGGCCTTGGGATACACAGTCAACATCCAAAAGTCAAGACTAGTGCCATCCCAAAGGATAACCTTTTTGGGTGCAGATCTGGACACAATAACTCAGATGGCTTTTCTCACAGAAGAAAAACAAAAACAACTTCCAGATTACTTCATGACTTTGACAAGACAAGCTCAGCTTACTGCAAGGAAAGTCCTGCAGGCCCTGGGTTACATGGCATCCTGCATAATCTTGATCCCGCATGCCAGGCTGCATATGAGGAAATTACAATGGTACCTAAGGAATGTATGGTCTCAACACAGGCACAGTCTAGAAACCATGATACCAATCATTCCATGCCTTCAAAAGGAATTCCTGTTCTGGGCTCAGGCCTGCCAGTCCAACAGAGTGTTGCCTTTCAACAAACCAAAACAAAGGCAGACCATCACCACGGACGCCTCAGACCTAGGATGGGGAGCACACATGGAAGACAAATGTATCCAAGGCCTATGGTCTCAAGGCCAGCTAAACTTGCACATAAACCAAAAGGAGATGCTGGCAGTGAAGCATGCAATCGAGGCATTCAAACCCTTCCTCCAGCAAGGACATCTGCTGATAAGGACAGACAACACCACGGTCATGTGGTACATAAACAAACAGGGAGGCACGCATTCCTACCCTCTATGCCGGATGGCAATGGATCTGTGGAACCTAGGCCTGAATCTCAATATCCAGCTGCAGGCCACATTCGTACCAGGAAAAGAAAATTCACTAGCAGACAGCTTAAGCAGAACTACCACGGATGCTCACGAATGGATGCTGCATCCAGACATCTTCAAATTCATAACAAAGAAATGGGGAATGCCAGTTCGCCTCCCCACTCAACCACCAACTGAAGAAATTCTGCTCAAGGACATGCCACCCACAAGCCTGGAGGGTGGACTCTCTCTCTTTCAGCTGGAATGCCCTAACAGTGTATGCATTCCCACCTCTCCCATTGATGTACAAGGTTCTACTGAAGATCAGGGAGGAACAGCCAAAGGTGATACTAATAGCTCCGGACTGGCCAAGACAGCACTGGTATCCGCTACTGAGAAGCATGTCTCAGGCGAACTCATGGCCTCTACCCCTATGGCCTCTTCTTCTAACGCAGAACAATTTCAAGACCCTGCATCCAAACTTGAAAACACTGCAACTAACTGCCTGGAAAATTCCTTAAAACCAAACCAAACCGTCTTATCTCAGAGGGTCAAGGACATTATCCTGGAGGCTCGCAGACCCTCCACAAGGAAGACATACTCAGCTAAATGGAAGAGATTCCTCATTTGGAGCACATCAAAGGGCACAGATGTCACAGTGGCAAACCTAGCACACATCCTAGAATACTTAGCAGAATTGTTCCACAATGGCCTGTCCTACTCTTCCATTAAGATTCATGCTTCAGCAATTTCAGCAGAATACAATATGGATCCTCCTATCTTCTCTCACCCTCTTCTCAGACAATTTTTGAGAGGGATCAAAATGTTAAACCTCCAAGGAGACCCCCTCTGCCTGCATGGGATCTCAGTTTTGTGCTGGAAAAATTAACACTACCTCCTTTTGAACCAGCAGCATCAGCAGACTTACAGTTTTTATCTTGGAAAACTGCTTTCCTTCTGGCAATCACTTCAGCAAGAAGAGTATCCGAGTTACAGGCATTAATGGCAGTGCAGCCTTTCCTTATTTTTCACCAGGATAGAGTGTCTCTGAGAACCAATCCTACTTTCATGCCAAAGGTGGTATCCAGGGTATTCTTGAACCAAGCTATTCATTTGCCTATGTTCTTCCCTAACCCACAGAACAAAGGAGAAAAACTTTTGCACACCTTGGATGTACACAGACAACTATGCTACTATCTGGACAGAACTAAAACCAGCAGAAAAACTGACCAACTTTTTGTAGCATATGCAACTGGGGTGCAAGGAAAAGCAATTTCCAAACAGACAATTTCAAAATGGATAGGAAATTGCATTCACTTTTGCTACTCTGTTCATGGAAAGACAGCTCCTGAAAATATCAGGCCTCATTCCACAAGGGCCACAGCCACCACTACAGCTTTCCTATGAGGGGTGGCTACCAAGGACATTTTAGAAGATGCTACTTGGAGCTCCGTGCATACATTTGCCAAGCATTACAATCTACCTTTATACTCCAGATCCCGAGCAGGCTTTGCAACTGCAGTTTTACAGGGGATCTTAACTACACCATCCTTATATTAGTACCTCCTCCCCCAGTTTGGCTATGGTATTCTACCCATATGTTATGACTGCAGATGCATCCTTGAAGGACATAGTACAGTTTTGTACCTACCATAAATGTAGATGTCAGATAGGTATGCATCTGCAGTCAGGATTACCCACCCTCCTTCCCCTCTGTGGTATTCCTAGGGTGCTTACCCCTCTTTCAGCTAGCTGGGGGAATCTATTATGGTTAGCCTTCCTAGAGGGCACCTGACATCTGGGGCAAGAAACACTGAGGAAAATGGCGTTGGCTGATGCCTTTATACCCCAGAAGCTCTGACGGGGAAAGTGCGACATCAGCCGAGGCCAGACCCAGACTTTGGAATCCGGCCGACCGAAGGGCTGCCTGAGGCAGGACAACCCATATGTTATGACTGCAGATGCATACCTATCGGACATCTACATTTATGGTAGGTACAAAACTGTACTTTTTTGTTGCTCCTTTCATGGTAAATCTGTACCTGCAGGCATCAGATCCCACTCCACAAGGGCCACAGCTACCTCTGCAGCCTTCCTCAGAGGAATCCCAACCAAAGATATTTTGGAGGCAGCCACTTGGAGTTCTGTGCATACCTTCACCAAACACTACCACCTACCTTTATATTCCAAAACTAGAGCAGGCTTTGCCACTGCTGTGTTGCAGGGCATTCTGGCTCCTCCCAGTTCCACCTAGTGCCTACCACCCTGTGCGTAGCTTTGGGATTCTACCCATCTGTGATGACTGCAGCTGTATGCACGATGAACATAGTACAGTTTTGTACCTACCATAAATGTAGATGTTCGAGTGCTAATACAGCTGCAGCCCAGGTTTCCCTCCCTCCTTCCCCTCTGGGAACATACCTAGTGGCTAACTCCTCTACTTTCAACCTGATTGGGTTATCCTTCTATGGTGTATTTGCTTGCAGCTACTGATTTTTGATTATATTGCATTGCATGATTATATATAATATCTTTCTATATATATATATATATATATATATATATATATATATATATATAATGCACATATATATATATATATATATATATATATATATATATATATATATATATATATATATATATATATATATATATATATTGCCTTCCTTCTGGGGGCACCTGACATCTGGGGCAAGAAAGACTGAAGAAAATGGCATCGGCTGTGTCTTATATACCCCTGTCGCACTGACGTCAGGAAAGAAAGCGACAACAACCGATGCCGGACCAAGACTTTGGAATTTGGCCGACCGAGAACCCGCCTGACGGCAGGAGAACCCATCTGTGATGACTGCAGCTGTATTAGCACTCGAACATCTACATTTATGGTAAGTACAAAACTGTACTTTCTACCCACTCCCATAGCCACGGTGACCATGGATGCCTCCCTGATAGGGTGGGGGCATTATCAGGGAAGAACAGCCCAAGGCATGTAGAAGTGATATGAGACTCATCTGCATATAAATGTCCTGGAGATGAGACTGGTACTGCTAGAGTTGCAGTCCTTTGAAGACTCCCCTAGGAACTATTGCAGTTCAGCCAGACAGTATGTCAGTGGTCTAGTACATAAACAAACAGAGGAACCAGATCTTATCCCCTGTGTTGAGAGGCCCTGACAGTATGATAATGGGCAACCTCCACCCAGCGCTTTCCGATAGGATCTCCTCAGGATGTGCACTGCTATGTGATAGCAGACAAACTGAGCTGGGCAATTCTATTGCCTCACGAGTGATCCTTAAAGGAAGAAGTAGCGGAAGGGATATTCCACAGATGGTGCCAGTCTTGCTGCAAGCTCTTTACAACTCCAACAAACACGAAGTGCAGCAGCTAGTTTGCCCTAATTCCCCCTCCGGGGGATCCCCCAAGGGATGCGCTTGTACACAATTGGCCCCTGGGTCTCCTTTATGCCTTCCCTCCCTTCCCTCTGATACCCAAAGTTTTACAGAAAGCCAAGGCTCTGGGAAGGACCATCATTCTAATAGCTCCTTACTGGCCTCGTCAAATTTGGTTCCCCTTTCTCCAGCCTCATCTATTGGAAGAACCTTGGATTCTGGACCCAGTGCCAGATCTCCTGACTCATTCATCAGGGGCTCTCCATCCTTCTCTTCAGTCCCTCAAACTGATAGCTTCGCTGCTCCAATTCCCAACATAGCCAGGATTCACAACCTTTCAGCTGCGGCTCAGCATATTTTAACATCCTCTCATAAATAGTCTACCAGGAAGTTATATCTTAGTAAATGGAAAAAGTTTTCTATATGGGCATTTCAGAATAATCTTTACCCGTACATGGCTTCAATTTCATCCATTCTGCAGTTTTTGACTAAACTTTTCAATGAAGGGGCAGCGGCAGCAACCATTAGAGTTCAATTGGCAGCAATTTCTAACTTTCGCCTTGGTGACCAGGGGTCTAATATATAATGTTCCATAGACTCTCCAAAGTCTTTCTCAAGGGTACTGTTCATTTGAGACCACCCATCAAAGCTCCAGCTATGCCATGGAATCTAAAATTTGTTCTTTCCCGAATAATCCTACCCCCTTTCGAACCAGCCTCATCTTGTAACTTGAAATATCTGTCATGGAAAACCATATTTTTAATAGCTATTACTTCTGCTCAGAGGGTTTCAGAGTTACTGGCCTTGCCCATTAAACCCCCCTGTTTGATTTTCCATAATGACAGAGTCTCACTCAGAACAAATCCATCATTTTTTACCTAAAGTTTGCTCCGGACAAATCTCAACCAATCTATTGAATTGGTGGTATTTTTCCCTCAATACACTAATAGGATGGAACATATGCTGCACAAACTTGATGTTCACAGACAACTTCGATTCTATTTAGACAGGACCAAACATTTCAGGAAAACAGATCAGCTCTTTGTCTGCTTTTCAGAGTCTAAAAAAGGCACTCCAGTGGCAAAAATCACTTTACCAAAATGGTTATCAGATTGTATTTCCTTTGCTTACAGTTCAGTGAATACACCGTTACAACAGAAGATAAAGGGCCCACTCTACTAGAGCTGTATCTACTTAATCAGCTTTTACAGCTAAATTACCATTAGATACTATTTGTGCAGCAGCTACTTGGTCAAGGCCTCATACCTTCATCACTCATTACAAAGCAGACAAAGCTTCCAGGGACAGTGCTTCCTTTGGTTCCTCTGTCTTGAAGAACATTCTCCTGTGAGCCACCTGAGAAAGATGGTCCTTGGGACGCTACCCATCAATAAGAATGAACGGCATGATAGAACAACTTCACATAAAGAAGTTATGTACTCACCATAATGTTCCATGCGAGTTGTTCATCTCACCTTCATTCTTACGTCCCACCCTCCAACCCCCATCCAGGCTTCTTATGGTTTTATTGTCTCTTATCCAGTTTCTAATAGTAGCATATTATTAGTAATATGTAGCCTGTTGGCAGCAAACATGATCTGAGGGAAGCACAAGGTGCATCATGGGATAGAGAGTTGGCCTCGTACTGGTTGAAGACCTCGAGCTTTTGCAGTTGGCCGAGTCGGAGCCAAGGATCAGCTCCGAATCCATCAGTAAGAATAAAGGCAAGATGAACAGCTCACATGGAATGTTATGGTGAGTACATAACCTCTGTTTGTTTTTCAAATGATCTGTCTTGTAAGTACTGCCTGCTTTTGTGACACAGCGGTCTGTATTATATAATAGTGTTTTAAATTCCTGTTGAATATTGCTTTGCTTTTGCCAAATTTTACAGTTCAACCAGAGAATGCTTTCGATTCACCATTATAACAGGTATTTCAGCATAGCTGGAAGCATCTTACTGCAGTGAAGGACAACCCCACCAATTCACTGACCGTTATTGCTACTATTTTAGTAGGAACTTAAAAAGTTGTTAGAATAAGGTAACACGTTTTCTGAAACCTAATATAATATCTGACATTGTTTACTGGCAGTAATAGTAATTGTCTAATCACATTTCGGAAGGAAAAGAGCAACATTCTAAGGAAAAATCAGCCTAAAAACCAGGACAGCTGAAAGTTTTAACTGCATGAAGCTTTGCTGCTGTTTGAGTACTTCCCAGATTTAGAGTGCTGCCATTTCATGCTAGCTACATCACAAGCATTTCATCTACTTTTGGTAGCCCAGTGTGTACTCTTATGTAGTGGAACCATGGAGGACCTTCCACAGACCAAGCCAATTACAGACCCATAAGTCTGACCATCCTTGTATGCAAAGCCATGGAAAGACTTCTCATGGAACTAATAATTCAGGATAAGTGGAACCTCCAAACACTGGACCCGTCTCAGTTTGGATTCATCAAGGGCAGGTCATGCTTACTCAACTGATGGATGTTTTGGAAGAAGTCACCAAAGCAATGGATGAAGGCAAAACAGTACACGCTGTATACTTCATCCTGGTCAAAGCTTTTGACACATTTCCCCACTAAGGCATAGTAGAAAATCTAAATAAACTGGGAATAAACCCATACATCACCAGCTGGATTACAGATAAGATGCAGATAAGTGAAATAGGAGAAAAAGAGACCAGTCACCAGTGGAGTCCCCCAGGGTTCTGTGCTGTGGCCCACTCCTGTTTGCCTTCTACTTTTGTGATGTAAAAGCTAATACCAAAGGGTTCTGTCTGATGACATTTGCAGAAGTCTGCAAGCTAGAAACAGTCATTGAAACCCCAAAATGACTTAGCCATCCTGCAGGAAGGTTTGTCCCAAGTAAATGACTGGTGACAAAGTCATAGACTGAAACCAAATACCAAAAAATGCAATATTGTATCCTTTTGAAAGCCATCTGGCCAGAGGAACTACCACATTGACAATGCACCCTTAAGGGTTGACCCAGTTGTTTGGGATTTGGAAATTTATGTGGACAGTGACCAAACTTTTGACCAACATGTACCCATTGTTTAAAAAATATATATATATATATATATATATATATATATATATATATATATATATATATATTACACAGCTTATAAACAAAGGGATTGTCCCAAGCTCTAGGGATGCAATTGTCCCCCTTTATTCAGCCCTCATTAGGACAATCATTGAATATAATGCACTCTTTAGCATGTATCTGTCTAGACAGCTGCAACAACTGGAACACTCACAAAGATACATTACTATAAGAATACAATTCTTAAACCCCATGTCCTACATGGATTGACTCAAAGCCCTGTCACTATACTTCATATCCTACAGACTGCTAAGTGCAGGCCTGTTTCTGACATACAAGGCATCCTCCACCCCATTACGGATGGATTTGCTATGCATCAGCAAGTCAAATGACATCAAAAATACTTGGTCTAGGGATCTAAACCTCTTCTGCAACATCAACAGAATGAGTTGGAGGGATAGGTATAGCTTGCAGATCATACCATTGCTCTGGGACATACTCCCTATCCACATGAAATAAAGTTCAGTCATGTCCATATTCAAGTGCAGCTTAGATCTGTGGATGGGAAACAGAAAATCTACTCCAGGACTGCCCCTCTACTACTAATTGACCGAGGAAGCTCCTAAATGCTTTATCCCATGCAGGTGTCCCCTCAAATTATGCATGGTATGATCCTAGTTGTTCTGTCATTAGATCTTGTATATAATTATCAACCATGGGATGGGTAGGGCCAGTCTGTAACCAATTGGGATGGGTATTTTGTCCGCAAAAAAGGAATACTGGCTAGACTTAAAATGGCCCCCAAGGGCAGGTATCCTATTACTTATCTATGAACCACATCCACCCTCTTACAGATATCGGGAACCTTGCCTTCACCCCATGATTTAAGTGTCAGTGGCATTACGAGTATTTTCTTCTATCCCCAAATAATTTTAAGATGAAACCATCAGGTCCCATTGCACCAGAAGCTGTTGCAAAGTCAGCATTTTGAATTTTGGAATGTCCGAGAATGTGGCAAAATCGATAATTTTTTATTTATTTTTTAACATGGCCTCTTTCTTTTATGATTGGATAGGGAGACAAACTATTATCATTGGCTGTTCTGTTTACTGGGTTTGGCGTGTCTTCTTTTCTTTTGTGAATACCGAATGGAAGTCTTCATTTAGTACTTTTTCATCACTTTTTTTTCTTATTCCCCACACATTTTATTTCATTATTCCTCCCTTTGTTTTTTTCCTGCTTTATCTGTAGAAATGTTTATTTTCCTTGTTAACTAAACTGGTGATCCATTCGGCTTCTATTTAATGTTTCTTTACTATTTATTATCTGTACTAGTCTTCACTCTCAGAATGACAGTTGTGACTTTCTTGTGTGTCTAGCGACTGTCAGTTGGTAAACCACATGTTGCTGCATCAGATGGCTACACCTTTCAGTGATGAATGTAGATGTAGATATTCTTGTCCTGTCTTTCCTGATTATGTGCCAGGAATCCGCATTTCATCAGAACTGTGAAATATTCAGGCTGTCTCATCAGGAGGCTCAATAAGGAACAGCAGAGACACAGAAAGCTTGTATGATATAGCTGCAAACAACTGTACAAACCTTAACCATGATTTAGCAATAAAACAGTGGGTGTTGAAACTCTCTGTACAGTTATTACAGCATTCCCAATGTGAGAAAGCTGTGCTCCCCACACTACTAACTCCAGTATCTATCCACTTTTAAGGTTTGGGAAATTCTGCAAGATACTGCTGTTTTGAACTTTGTACATATTCACAGATAGTCACACTTTTCTGTGTTGCTGTTTTCAGTATCATGGTTGTCCTTGAAGTTTCAAATCTGCACTTCATGAGGTTTGTATTCCAAATTAGAAGTTTCTAGAACTGCTTGCCATATGACATAGTTTTAAAGCCACGTCTTTATAATGTAAAGCAGACCGTGTCTTTCCCATACCTAAGATAGAATATAAAGTGGCAGCAACCAGAGCATAATTGCCAAGGCATTTTTTTTAACTAATGTCTGTATCCAGAACTGTCCTCACTGTAACTTTAGGTAGGCCAGGCATCCAGATCTGTACTGACCTTTCCACCATAAGAGAGACATAAATATGACAACAACTGGATCATCATATCCAAGACATTTCTTCTTTGATTGGTGTTTGTGTCTACAGATGTAGTCATTGTGTACTTAAGGCTAAACATCTGGATCTCCAGTGAGATCTGCCCATTGGTATCACTTCACTGGTAACTTGGCCCCAAGAGTTCTGGTTTATCCAGTAGTGAAGATGACCACAGCAATGGAGATGAAAAAATGGCAGAGTAAGAAGACTTCTTGTTCTTCATGTCTGCTAGAAGAAATGTGCAAGCTACTTAAAGGAATTCCCTTGGTTAGATATTTTATGTTGGGTATGGGAAAGCTGGGCTGAGGATAATGACATTTTTGGATTTTACCAGAATCAAGGTAACTGCGGTACCAGTGAAAGGTCCTACTGCATACATATCCTTATGGTGTAAGCTCATGTATGTGACCTTCTGCTTGCAAAGTAGTCTCACCAAGTATGATTGCCTTACCATAGCAGTTAAAAGTGAAACCTGTGCTCCCTTGTGTACCTTTATAAAGGTCTCCTGTTAAAATATTAGAAAGCATTGATGTAGCTGCCCTTTGGTCCACCTTAACTGCCCATGGGCTGTGAAGAGTATAGATATCACTAGATTTTGGGAGGAATAAAGGATGACTGATTTTCAGGTCATTGCAAAGCCATTTTGTTTTCATTAATCTGAACCACTCAGCAACCTCCTGTCCCATATTTGTAATCATTGTATTCTGGAGCAGTTGTTGCTGTCTTGCACTTGTTTAGAGTACATTGCTTACAATGTTCTTCGTGTTTCACTGTTGCAGTCATTACATTTAGGTAATCTGCTGGCAGGTTGCCCTCAGTCGGCCTGAATATCAAAGTCTTGGGTCCTGCGTTGGTTGCTGTCTCCTCTTCCATGATGTCAGGTCGTCAGGGGTACAAAACATGCAGCCAACACCATTTTCTTCATTCTTTCTTGCTGCGCGGTGCCCGAAGCAGAAGCAGGTCACAAGTGCCAGTCGGCCGGCTCCTGAAATTTTCACATTCGGGTTTCAGAACCAAAGTCTTCAATTAAAGCCAAGTACCCCGTTGGGGAAACTTTTTCTTGATCCTTACCGAGGTCAGTAAAAGTTAATAATTGCATTACTTGTGGGAAGCAAATACCTCATAAGGATTTTCATTTGTACTGTATTCCTTAACTAGGCCCGGATCATAACGTGCCTTGCTGTCGGTTTTTTGCTAGATTTAACCAATGCGCTTTTAAGCATCTGTATATCTTTGCCGCAAAATATTTTGGAAACCGATTTAATTACCCTGAAATGTCATCGGATAGCAATCCGACTAAAGGTGTTCACAAAAAACGCAAAGAAAAGGATACAGACAGACCGTCGAGGTCCAAAACCAACGACAAAGCTTCTCCTAAGCCGTTCGCCGGTACTTAGTGAGGTGCTTTCGCAGCCCCTGATACCTGCTACTTTTGAGTCGCAGACCTCTACCGAGACCCATGTGGAGTCCGGCATGCCGCGAGATCAGAGTATTGTAGCTGCGGATGTCTCCCTTGGATGGGTCCGGAGCCGCTGAGCAGGCACCAGCTTCTGAGGGTGTTTTCAGGCCTCAACATTTCTATATAAAACTGACGCCAGCTTCAAAAACAAAGAAAAAAGCAACTTCTAAGGCTAAAACAACGATGCCTGAGCCATGTGCTCAGGCCTCTATGCCTAAAAAACAGATGGTCAAAATGGCTGAGGACTTAATTTCCTTGATCAGGGGTTCCCAACACCACCTGATAAGAGGCCAAGGCAAGACACTGGTTCTGAATATTCAGATCAGGTTTCTATTTCTTCTGATTCCTCTTCTGAGTGGGAATTTTCTATACCACCCTATGAGGATTCAGATGCAGAGGAATCCATCCCATCTGCATCTTCTCATGAAGATTATTCTTTTGGAGAAACCTTGCATACTTTAAGGGAACATTTTCATTGGGAGAGTCAGGGTTTCTCAGAATCAAAAAAGAGGCTTAGGGATTTTCTTCTTCTTCCTCAACATAGGCCTTTGGCTGTACCTCCTGTATTAGACATTGTTGATGTGTTTTCGGAATCAAGCATGCCTCCAGATTCCCTACCTCCGGCTCCTAGTAAGCCAGACAGATATTACAGGGCTCTTGACTCCCACAAATTTTTATTGAAAAATCCTGCTGCTGATCCTGAAACTATCTCACAAGGTCCCAAAGGTGTAAATGCCTCAACAGCTAAGAATCCTATACCCTTTGATAGAGATTCCAGGGCGCTTGATAGATGGGGAAAGAATGTTTATATGTCTGCAACCTTGGCAATTAGGGCCTTAAACTGCCAGTTTCATATGCTTAAATATCAACAGCATGTTATGGGATTACTGAAACAGAAAATAATGTTCATTTCTGAATGTGTGTAAAATAAAGAATTACAGGAATTATTGCACGCAGCAGAACAGGTTGGAAAGCATACTTTGCGATGTGGTTTTGATTCCTTGGAGGCCTCTTGCAGGACTGCAGTTACTGTATCTGTGGTTAGAAGGCATGCCTGGCTCAAGGAGCAAAATTGGCCTGATCATGTTAAAGCTAAATTGTTGGATGCACATTTACAGCATGATACTCTGTTTGGTAATAAGGCAGAAGAGGTTTAAAGAAAATGGAAGACAAAGCTAAGTCTGTGCAAACTGTAAAAGACTTCTTACAAGTGCAGCCACCAAGATTCAATAGACACTGGCTTACAAACAAATTGGTACTTTCCTGTGTTCGACAGAGCCTCACGGGGCAAATTCAGGCGCTCAAAAGGCTCTAGATACCAATTACAGGTCAAAGCAATGGGGTGCCTCCACCTCCAAATCTGGAGGAAACAAAGCACAGCCCTACAGTAAGCACTCACAATGACTTCCCTCTGCCATCACCAAGCACTTATCTTTTGGCAGTCCCCTTAGGAGGAAAATTAACACTTCATGCTCAAAATTGGCAGTTAATAACCCAGGAGAAGTGGGTATTAAACAGAAGTGGGTATTAAACATAGTATCCCAGGGATACAGATTTCATTTCCATACCTTGCCAATTCCAAACGGTTGGCCAGATCTGCCACAAAGTCAATGGGCAGAGGCACAGAAACAAGTTACGTCCCTCATGGATATGGGGGCTATTCAACCAGTACCAGAACAGGAAAAAGGGCAAGGATTTTACTCAAGACTGTTCCTGGTACCCAGAAAAGACCATGCCTGGCGCCCTATACTGGATTTATCGATTTTGACCACATTCTTGGACATTTCAAAATTCAAAATGCTGACTTTGCAACAGCTTCTGCCCATGCTGGGCAAGAACGCTTGGTTAGTGACTCTAGACTTAAAAGAGGCATACCTGCATATCCCAGTAAGGGAATCGTGCAGAAGATACCTCCGCTTCAAGGCCGGTTTTATGCATTACCAATTCTCTGCACTGCCCTTTGGCTTATCTACTGTGCCCAGGGTCTTTACAAAGTGCCTGGCACCAGTAATTGCATTTTGCAGACAAAGAAGCATACAAATCTGTCCTTACTTGGACGACTGTCTCATTCAAGCAGAAAACAAGGACATTCTTCTTCAACATCTGGCTTTGTAAAAAGGCTTCTAACATGCTTAGGGTACACAATAAACGAAAATAAATCACAACTGGTACCCTCTCAAAAGATTACATTCCTGGGTGCAAGCTTGAATACAACTGCTCAGATGGCTTACCTTACGCCAGACAAGCAAAGGCAACTGACTTTTTACTTCAAACAGATGGCAACAAAAACCCAGTTATCTGCAAGACAAATTCTACAGGCTTTGGGGTTCATGGCATCCTGCATTCTACTAATTCCATATGCAAGACTGCATATGAGGAAACTACAGTGGTATCTAAAAAGTGTATGGGAGTCAACATTGTCACAGTCTGGAAACCATGATTCCTCTCATTCCCTGCCTACAACAGGAGTTTTTTGGTGGGCAGAGACATGTCACCAGAACATGGGACGGTCTTTCACTCTACCCCCTGCCACCCAAACCCTAACTAAAGATGCATCAGACTATGCTTGGGGGGGTCCACCTGGCGGGGAGATGCATTCAGGGCATATGGAGCCCAAAACAAATGCATCTGCATTTCAACCAGAAAGAGATGTTAGCTGTTCAGAATGCCCTGACAGCCTTCAAGGACTTACTTCATCCAGGACAACTACTGATAAAGACGGACAACACCACAGTTATGTGGTACTTAAACAAGCAGGGGGGTACACATTCCTACCCCCTTTGCCGACTAGCCATGGCATTGTGGGACACAGCCTTGACTTACCAAGTACACCTTCAAGCTCAATTCCTGCTAGGAAAACAAAATACTCTGGCAGATGACCTAAGCAGAAATCTTATGGACCCTCATGAGTGGAAACTGGATCCACAAGTCTTCAGCATGATAACCAAGAAATGGGGGAGTCCAGACATAGATCTATTTGCCTCTTCCCAAAATTATCAACTGGACAAATTCTGCACAAGGACTTATCACAGACAAGCATGGAAAGTGGATGCCCTATCCTTCAGTCGGAAAAAAACAAAAATGATCCTAATTGCCCCGGACTGGCCTCGCCAGCACTGGTACCCAATTCTAAGGAATATGTCTCAACTCCCTCCTTGGTACTTGCCTCAAATACCTCATGTACTATCTCAGCAGAGCAATCAAATTCTGCACAATCTGCTCCAAACTCTGAACCTGCAGCATGGCTGATCATGTAATTATTCAAACAACACCTCTCAGTAAATCTGTGATGTATGTCATTTTGGAAGCCAGAAGGCCTAGTACTAGAAAATCTTATGCAGATTAAATGGAAGAGATTCTGTGCTTGGAACCAGGCACAAGGGTTGGACACAGCAAAGCCAAATATTCCTCAGATTTTACATTACTTGACTGAGATGCTTGACAAGGGCCTTTCTTTTTCATCAATAAAAATCCATGCCTCTGCCATTTCTGCTCATTACAACACAGAGCCTCCCATCTTTTCTCATTCTCTGGTAAAACAGTATCTTAGAGGGGCCAAAAATTTAAGGCCTCCCAGAAGATCACCAACTCCGGCATGGGACCTCAATTTTGTGTTGGAAAAGCTCACCCTGCCTCCATTTGAACCAGCAGCTACTGCGGATATAAAGTTTTTATCTTGGAAAACAGCTTTCCTTCTGGCAATCATTTCAGCAAGAAGGGTTTCAGAATTACAGGCCCTCATGGCTGTGGAGCCTTTTATTACATTTTACCCGGACAGGGTGTCCCTCAGGACCAATCCTTCCTTTATGCCTAAGGTGGTATCCAGTGTGGCTCTTAACCAAACTATTCACCTGCCAACTTTTTTACCCAAATTCGCAGAACAAGGGGGAACAGATTCTGCATTCCTTGGACGTACACAGATAACTAAGATTCTACCTGAACAGGACCAAATCTCTAAGAAAGTCTGAGCAACTCCTGGTGGCATTTGCTGCAGGATCAGAGGGGAAGGCTATTTCAAAGCAGACTGTTTCAAAGTGGATAAGCCACTGCATTCATTTCTGCTATTTGCATCATGGTAAACCAGTGCCCAAGGGAATCTGGTCACATTCCACCAGGGCTGCATCTGCCTCAGCAGCTTTTCTCAGAGGGGTGCCAACCAAAGACATTCTAGAAGCTGCAACTTGGAGCTCTGTGCATACTTTTACAAAGCATTGCCATTTGCCTCTCTTCTCTAAGTTCAGGGCAGGCTTTGCCACTGCAGTTCTGCAAGGCCTTATAGCCGCTCCTGATGCTATTTAGTTCCAGCCTCCCATCCATAGCTTTGGGATTCTACCTAAATGTAATGACTGCAACAGTGAAACACGAAGAACATAGTACAGTTGTGTGCACTTACCATAAATGTAGATGTTCGAGTGTATTCACTGTTACAGTCCGGGTTACCCACCCGCCATCCCCCTTTTTTTTTAGAACTTCTCTTTCCTTCACTATATTCTACAGCCGTTGTGGTGTGTTTGCTTTTAGATGAAGGTAAAGTTTATGTTGTTACAATTGCATTTATATATATATATATATATATATATATATATATATATATATATATATATTTGCTCCCCATTTGGGGGGGCATCTGACATCTGGGGCAAGAAAAACTGAAGAAAATGGCGTCTGCTGCATGTTTTGTACCCCTGACGACCTGACATCATGGAAGAGGAGACAGCAACTGATGCAGGACCTAAGACTTTGACATTCAGGCCGACTGAGGGCAACCTGTCAGCAGATTACCCAAATGTAATGACTGCAACAGTGAATACACTCGAACATCCACATTTATGGTAAGTGTACACAGCTGTACTTTCTTCATTGCTTCTCGTGTTAAGTTGTGTTTGCTGCTGTTTTAATATCTGTTGATTGGTAAAAGCAGCATTTCAGCTAGAAGTCTGCTGTACATTTCCAAAGGATGTCAGCTTCAAAGGCTTCTTCACTGCAAATCAGGTGTGTATTGTAAAAGATGTAACAGCTTTTGAGTTGACCTTATTGCAGTTATTTCTTGAAGTATTTCCACACTTAAATGTGTGATGTGCCTCTCTTGACATTATTTACTTTTTTCTTTTCTCTAAAACCACAAAATATCTTTAGGTACAGCCTTTGGTGTTGGTGTTTTAGTTTTTCAGAACTGAGTGTAGCACCTGTATCGGTGTTATATATTCTGTAATTAAATGTATTATTTCCACATTCAGGCTAGTAGCCATCAAGGAATGCAGACTCCCCTACCTCGAGGAACAATTTTCTCTCACCATCCTGTTTGTCTAACTGTTCTTTAAATTGCTTATGGGAGCCGTTTAGCTTTGTATGTACAGGTATGTGGTTCCATAGTGCTACCATTGATTGTCAAAATGCTTTCTTCCATGCTAGATGTATATATTACAAAAGAATTCACCTTAGTTTACCAGTTACAGCTGCAACATTTAAAACACTTGTAGCCTTATCACATTTTTCCATTAGTCAGTGTTCATGAAATGCGAAATGCATTCAGCTTTTGCAGTCTGTTAATATAGCTTCTATTCTTTACACTAAGAATTGTGCTTGAAACTTACACTGCACCCACTCCAGCATATTAATGTCTTTATAACTGAAAGAACAAAATACGGCATTATATTCCGCTAGTAGTCTGATCAAAGACTTGGAGAGACTGCACATCAGTAAGGGGTCATACAGTGAGACAGAGTTTTATTACCAAACTCATCATGCTTAAATGTTCTAACTACTCAAGGATGCATGGCCTTTGAAGGTAAGATCACAAGTCGTGATCCCAAGGTTTTTAATACAGGATGCATTCAGTAGGGTTGCCCAGTTAAAATTAGGAATTTTAAGGTTGTAGGACCAAAACACATGACACTGTGTTGTTAGTAAACCAAAATCCAAAGTTAACTTCTCATGTGTTAATTTCCCCAAATTAAAATTTACTGTATCAAAATTTTTGTGAAGTAATTATAGTACCTAGTTTACAGTAATATGCATGTTTTTGGCACCCTACTTCTGGTGAATTTTGGAGAAGTTAAAAAAAAACATAGTTGAACAATGTCTGACCCATTGCAGAATCCTGCTGTATATCAGAAGGAATGGTAGTACAAACAGATGAATGTCCAAGGACCGTGATTCTCTGGTTGTGACTGGTAGGCCAGTATTTAATCCACTTGCAATACATTTGGTTAACACAAGAAGTATGGCGATATTAATTATATCATAATGTGAACATCAAATGCCCTGGCTAGGTCAAGAAATGAGGTTACAACTGATCGCCCTGAGTCCACAGTCATAGTGGTTACTTCATAAAAATAATTCTTCTGGTAAGAATTGATCTACCAGAAATTGATGCTGATATCATATGATCATAGGAGATTACTAGGCTATTGACCCAGAGGTCATTTTAAGCTTAGAAATTTCAGTCAAATATAATACCATAGAAGTGCTAGTCAGTACCCAAGATTGCATTTAGTGATGACTGCCCATACATTTAGTGATGACAGCCATATCCCTAAAGGGGAGAATAAGAATTGCTACCTTTTAAAATGCCGGCTAATCAGTGCTAAAAACATTTACCCACAATACATGTTAAATTCTTGGGACTATAATTGTAGGCTTCATAATGGTACCCCTTAAATATAAGTATCCCTATGGCATTATTTCAGTCCAGTGACACAACATCTGACTTAAGTTGAATAAGTCAGAGTTACAATCAGAACTTGTTTAGTACTGCTTTCCAAGTAACTGATCCAGAGCCATAGTGTTAAGTACACTTAACTTTTAATGAAAGGACTAGTAATCAGAGGACTGCTGTTCAGCATAAGAATACAGAAGTACAGGCAAGCACAGAAGGGCTGTGGCTGACTAAGTTTGTGGATGACTGCAAACTGGGTGCTATAATAGAGACTCCAGCTGACATGGAGATCCTCCAGAAGGGCCTAAATGAGACTGATGCATGGTGTCAAAGCCATGGTCTCAAGCTAAATGCAAAAAAATGCGTAGTAATCCCCTTTGGAAAAAACAGAGTACCCGCAAATTACAACATAGGAGGTAATCCCCGGAGATCTGAAGAAGAAATAAGGGATCTAGGGACCCAAGTAGATAGCCAGCTTTCCTTTGATAACCATGTTGCCAAAGTGGTTGGAAAATCCTATGTGACCCATCTGATCATGAAAGGGTTTGTATCAAGATACTCTTCCCTCATCAGACCCATTATTGAGTGCAATGCACCAATTGGAATGTACTTGGCTAGACATCTCCAGCAGATGGAGAGACCACAGAGGTACCTAACCAAGAGAATTACTGGCCACAAACAGTTGCCCTATGCAGCACGATTGAAAAAGCGAAGACTGTTCTCTGTTGCATACCGCTTTCTCAGAGGCGATCTCTGTCTAACGTACAGAGCCATGTCCAACCCAGAATTGTTGAACATGTTCCATCTTAGCAAAACCAAATCTACTCGAACTACATGCTTTAGGGATATAAACCTCAACACAACAATGAATAGAACATGCTGGAGGGATAGATTCCCTTTGCAGAGACTTCCCTTACTATGGAACAGGGTCCTGATCTACATAAGACAGAGCCCCTCACTATCACTCTTCGAGAGGAACCTTGATGAGTGGATGGGTAACAGAAAGTTCACACCGGGAATCACACCAACAGCACTACTAGATAGGGGCCAAGGGTACTAGCTGCTAGTACAAGGGTCTAGGGAACTACTAAAGGGGCAGTGAATGCCGCACAATGTGGCTGGGCTAATATATGCCTTCGGGCAGATAGCTCAGTACCAACCTATGAACCTATAAGATCCTCTCATACCAAATCAGATCTAAAATGATAGTGTGTCACGATGGACATAAAGCAATCATTAAGCAGAGTAGCTGTATCTAAAAGTTTACATGCTACCTTGTTACCATCAGGTAAGGGCCACACTAGCAAACCTTTATTTAGTGTAGCATTAACATAACTGAAAAAGATTTTGACTGGTTGAAGACCCCAGTTTTTGTTCAGTTATATTTGTACTATCTTATCAAATCTTTGTTTTCAAGCTAAAGTGTTAATTTTTTCCTGTTGACTGCTGATACATATCATATGTATACCCAGTATAACTATTTTTCTTTCCCTTACTTGGCTTCTACAGTCTCCCTGGGAGGTGATGACTATTTTTAATTTTCCTTTTTTACAAAAGGATTAAATGACTTGTACACAGTCTTTTCACTTTACTTTGCACCTTCCCCAGAGTGTCTAAAGCTTAACTTTACTGTGTCTGTGTTTTAACATTGTTTCACTCGTATCATTATAATTTACCTTAGAGTAATTATATTCAGTTGTATTAGCAGTGTCACAGTTTAAACGGATATTTAATCCATGTGATCTTACATGTCCAGTGACTCATAATTCCCTATAGAACTGATATGGTTCATTCTATTTGTGGATACTTAAATCTAGAATATTATTTTCCCAGTTGGGAAAATTAAGAAATTGGATAAAATTATTTCAGATATTAAATCCTGAAATTTTGACTGCATGAAACCTGAACAAATGTATGTTTCCTGACTATTCTTCTGTAGTTAATCCCAAAATGTAAAATTGTTTTGTCAGACATATATACAGTGACAAACTTTCAGTAAATTCATGGCAAGTCTTTATATTCATATTAAGAAACCTGTAACATACAATACGATGTAAAACCAAAGACTTCAGGTTTGGTAGGTCAACCAACAAAATTTAATTCACACTGTCATGCTGAATAAGCCTACCATAGATGTGGCAACACAAGAATATATCTACACCCCCCACCTTCTGAACCTCGGCTTACACAAATTCAGTAAAATTATTAAGCAGGAAAAGTGTTGCCTTTTGTACTTGTGTCACTATAGCAGTGTAGTTTTCACTAATAATTACAGCCCCGAGTGCATTGCTTGTTTACGAAACTCTTGACATTAGTACAACAGGTTTTATAGTGCAAGGAAGTCAAGATCAAGATGAGCATTGCTCTGCTGTGGTATTTTGCTATTGTAGTCTAAAAGCCTACACAGAAGGTTTAACCAAGTTAGTAAAGACCCCCCCCCCCAAATAACTTGGGTCTAACCAATCATAATTGAACATTCCAGGGTCAACATGTGTGGCTTTCAAGTTGACTGAGTTGCAGTCCATTTAAACACAAAACTGTCATGAAGTGTTAAGTGGTTCTGACTTTTGTGTAAGATTAACCTGATAACATATTAGATGGAAAATTCCACTCAGTGTTCTCTTTTATTGTCATATGAATTACTAATCTTACAAACCTCATGCAGCATGTACTTAAGTAGTTTTACACCTGAATCTGTGATCTCTGCTGTATTACTAGTCATTTGTATGTGATCTTTCTGTCAAATAATCTCTAGAGAAATGCATGCAGGTTGCACAGCAGCACACCATGGTGTATGGAGACTCTATAAACTTTTTTCTGCTGATGGCTGAGTGGGCCAGAAAGGAATTTGACCACTGAGTTACCATTTACTAACATTTCAATCCTTTTTCCACTTTTATTCATTCTGTTTTTGTTACTGACTGCTTCTGTAAGTTCATTAGGTACTTTGTTAGTAATTGCACAAGTGCTGTTCATTACCCTCACAGTACTAGATTTACTAAATTCAGTATGTGTCTTGTTATCATAGGATTATAGGAGATTACTAGGCTAATGGGTCTGGAGCCCTTACAAGCCTAGCCAAGAGTTTATCCCCAGAAACGAAACCACAGTCAGCATCTGTCGCCCCTGTCAGTGAGGACACAGGTGGAAACCCTGGGACAAATTTGTGGTTTCCCATCCACTCATCAAGGTTGCGCTTGAAGAGGGTCAGCGATGTACTCTGCTTGACGTGTGTGGGGAGTCTATTCCAGAGATGGGGCAGCCTCTGGGAACCAAACATGATTCTCCAGCAGGTTTTGTTAATGTCACACATTAGATTTAAGCCTTTTGATCGGTACTACGCGAGGAGTTAGACTTACTGATATGGAGCATCTCTAGTAGAGCAGGGTCTGAGATTGCCTTGTAGGCGAGACACAGGTCACCTTTGAGCAATCTGTATGATACAGAGTAGAGTGATAGTGATTTGAGCCTGTTCACATTGGACATGTGTTGGAGGCCATGGATTCTCTTTGTGAGGTATTTCGGTGGCCTTTCTATTTGGTGCAGGTGTTTGGAGAGGTACATTCCAAACAGGGCATTGTACTCTATTATTGGCCTAATGAGGGAGGAATACAGAGAAGTCATAACCTCCTTATTTTTCTGGCTGCAATCCCTTTACTTATGAGATGAACCAAGTAAAATGTTTTTCTGACAACTGCCGCTACATGATGGTCAAATGTGAAATTGTTATCAACTTGTGCACTGAGGTCATTCACCACAGGTTGTGTGCTTAGGGGGTTTCTGCTAATGTGGTCATCAGTAGGGACTGTATTTTTGCCGAATGGTATGAGAGTACATTTCTTTGCATTTAACTTAAGGCCAAGACTTTGGCACCAGTAATTTGTTGCTGTGAGACCCTCTTGAAGTACGTTAACATCATTTGGGGAGTCTATGACGGCACCCAACGTATAGTCGTCTGCAAACTTGGTCAGCCACAGGCCTTTTGTCTTTGCCTGGACCTCTGAAAAGTAGATGCCAAACAATATGGGTCCCAGGACAGATCCCTGGGGGACACCACTAGTGACAGGTCTGCTATTGGAGGTAGTGGCACCTATTTTGACCTTGTGGGTCCTATCAGTGAGCCAGCTGGCCACCCACATGATGGGATGGGGATTTACACCAAGTTCTGTTAGCTTTTCGATGATACCAGAGTGGGGGATTGTGTCAAAGGCTTTGGCCAAGTCAAGGTAAGCTGTGTGTACTGAATTTCCCTCATCCACTGCCTTGGTGACCATCTCAAAAAAGTCAACCAGGTTCAACAGGCAAGATCTGCCCTTGACTAATTCAAACTGAGTGGGATCAAGTGCTTGGAGATCCTCTATGTCCTTGTTTATGAGGTGGATAACAGTACGCTCCATGGCCTTACAGATCAGACTTGTCAAGCTAATGGGGTGATAGTTACCAGGGTCAGTAGTGGCACCAAAGGGATAAAGCCAGCACCAAATAGTGGAACACCATTTACTTTATTTTAACGTGGCAGCACCAAAAGATGTGCAAAGCACAAACCTCAGACCACTTTCGGCAGTATAACTGCCTTCGTCATACTGCCGAAACCGGTCGGATCTTTGTGCTTTGCACATTTTGTGGTACTGCCAAATGTTACAGTAAAGTATTTTGCGTTCCAGTATTTGGTGCTGGCTTTATCTCTTTGGAACCTTGTTGCATTTTGAGCCTTGCACCCTGCTGCTTGCAGAGGACTGCATTTCTTTTCAGTAGTGGCACCACCTTTGTGCAAAGGGATGACAATGGCAGTTCTCCACTCTGCTGGAATGAAGCCTGTACTTAGGCTATGGTTGAATAGGGTGCTGAATGGCAAGGCTAGTTCTTGATGGAGATGTTGCAGAATACAGCCTGGGATACTATCAGGTCCCATGAAAGCTGTGGTCTTTGCCTTGGATAGGACCTTTAACACTTGATCTATGGAGATGTGAAGTGTGGGGCAAGTATTGGGGATGTCGAATGGGCCTTTGGGGGGGCAGGGAGTGAAGTTGGGGGGGACAGGGGGTGTGAAATTTGCGCTGAACCGAAGTCAACAGGATCATTGTAAGTGGCACCGTTAAGAACTAATTTGGAACAAACCTGGGCTTTGCCATGGAAGTGTCTGACATAACTGAAAAGGCTTTGTGGTTAGCCTTTGTTTCGGAGGCTAGATGTTCTTCATCTCACATTGCTGCAGTCCTTACATATGGGTAGTCCGCTGTCCTCGGTCGGCCCGAATACCAAAGTATTAGGCTGACGTCGGTCAAGGCGCTTAAAACTGACATCAGGACGTCAGGGTACAAAAGCGCATGACCGACGTCATATCCCCAGTCTTTTTTGCCGCATGGTCCGATGCAGAAGCAGCGTTGCAAGTGCCGTTCGGCGTTCTGAAATTTTTCGAGTTCGGAGTTTCAGACCGAATCCAAGTTGGCTAAGTACCCCGTTGGGGATTATTTTGGTTTTTTCTTGCCTCAGTGTAGTACCGGATGTCAGAAAAAGTGAATAATTGTATTTCTTGTGGGAAACAGATACCGCATAGGGATTATCATTCTTTGTGCATTCCTTGCTTGGGGCCTGAGCACGACGTAGTTGGGTGTCGCTTTTGTGCTAGGTTCAATAAGCGCACTATTAAGCGAAGGTTAGATTGTGCTAGGCTGGTCTTCGGTAAGCGGTGCAATTATAATATGCCGTCGGATTCTCCGGCGTCCGCTTCCACGAAGAAGCGCAAAGACAAAACAGTTAAGCCCAGGCAAGATGAGTCGTCCGTTCCGGACGCCGGTTCTTTAGAGGCTTCAGTGGAACCGGTGGGTCCGACGGAGACTTCTTTAGAGTCTCAGGGGGAGACTTTAATTTTGCAGGATGTGGCCTCTCTTGAGGCAGGGCAGGCTGAAGGGGCTTCTCAGGTTACTGTACTCCCCTCCCTTCCCAGGGTGGTTAGGCCCTCTCCTTCTGTTTCCAAGGCTTCTCCCAGGGGCAGGCCAGGTTTAGCTTCTGTTGGTGTCACTCCTAGTTCAGCAGGGTCTGTGCCTAAGAAGCACATGCTTAAAATGGCAGAAGATTTGATTACTCTAATTAGAGGTTCTTTGCCCCCTCCTGATAAGAGGCCTAGGGTGGAGCCAGAGTTGGGAAGTTTTGAACAGGCTTCAGATGTTTCAGAGTCTTCGGCTGAAGACTTGCAGGAGTACTCTCCTTATTCTGATTCTGATGCAGAAGATTCCATTCCTTCTGCTTCTCCTCCAGAGGATTTTTCTTTTCAGAGACACTTCACTCTATGAGGGAGCATTTTAAGTGGGAAGGTCAAGACTTCTCTGATTCTCGGAAAAGGCTTAGGGAATTTTTGCTTTTACCTCAACATAGGCCCTTAGCTATACCACCTGTTCTGGATGTTGTGCAGGATGTGTTTTCAGAGGCTTCGCTTAATCCTGATTCTCTGCCTCCTGCGCCTGTTAAACCAGATAGGTATTACAGGGTGCCTGAGGCTCATAAATATCTTTATAAGAGTCCTAGGGCGGACCCAGAAACTATTAGTCAGGGACCCAAGGGTGTCAAGGCCTCTGTTGTAAAAATCCGGTTCCTCTAGATAAAGAGGCCAGAGCTTTGGATAGATGGGGAAAGAAGGTCTATACTTCTTCTACCTTAGCAATGAGGGCTTTGAATTGCCAGTTTCATATGTTGAAATATCAAAACTTTCTTCTTTCTCAATTGAAATCTAAGGTGGATGCTCTGGCAGAAGGCATTGAGTGTAAAGAATTACAAGATTTGGTGCATGTCTCTGAGCAGGTTGGTAAGCATTCTTTACAATGTGGTTTTGATGCTGTGCAGGCCTCGTCTAGGGTGGCTGCCACTGGTTCAGTTCTTCGCAGGCATGCCTGGCTGAAGGATCAGAATTTTTCTGACCATGTTAAAACAAGGATTTTGGATTCTCCTTTGCAGTCTGAAGTGTTGTTTGGTCCACCTGTGGAATCAGTCTTGAAGAAAATGGAGGACAAGGCTAAGTCTATGCAGACTGTTAAGGATTTTTTGCAAGTTCAGCCTCCAAAGTTTAGTAGGAATTGGCCTGCTAAGGGGTGGACGTATCCTTCTTATGATTCTCAGTCTAGGGGTAGATCTAGGCGTGGTAGGGGCAGAGCTCAGAGTTCCTTCAGACCTAGAACAGGGAGTTCACCTGCACAATCTTGAGTGAGGGTAGGGGCCAGTCCTTTCGTAAACAGGCCCAATGACCTACTTTTTCAGCTGCCAGATCCCTCTTGCCTGGCAGCACCTTTGGGAGGAAGGTTGGCACTTTTCAAGGAAAATTGGATTTTAATTACCCAAGACAAATGGGTACTGGATATCATACACCGAGGTTACAAGTTTTATTTCCATACCTTGCCTCCTTTCAAAGGCATGCCAGACGTTCCTCCTCAGCAAAGACTAGAGGCTCACAACCAAATTTTTCTTCTACTTCAAATAGGAGCTATACAACCGGTCCCTCTGCCAGAAGTGGGCCTAGGATTTTATTCTCGCCTGTTTCTAGTACCAAAGAAAGGGGACACGTGCAGACCCATTTTGGACTTATCTATCCTCAACACATATCTGGACATTCCCAAGTTCAAAATGTTGACGTTACAACAGCTTTTACCTCTGCTGGGCAAAGATCACTGGATGGTGACTCTGGATCTCAAGGAGGCTTACCTTCATGTTCCTATCAGGCCCAGTTGCAGGAAGTATCTGCGTTTTCGGGCTGGGACTTTTCATTATCAGTTCTCTGCATTGCCCTTTGGCTTATCTACTGCCCAGAGTGTTCACGAAGGTTCTGGCTCCAGTGGTAGCTTTCTTCAGGCTAAGAGGAATACAAATCTATCCTTATTTGGACGATTGCCTGATTCTGGATCAAGGAAAGGACGAACTTCTTCATCATTTACAGTATGTGATGGCAGTGTTAAGATGCCTAGGGTATTCTGTGAACGAAATAAAGTCCAGTCTAGTACCCTCTCAGGACATGTGCTTTCTGGGTGTGAGACTGAATACAGCATCCCAGATGGCCTTTTTAACCCCGGACAAACAAAAGAATCTTTCTCTTTATTTCCATCAATTGTCTCGTCAGTCCAGGCTGACTGCAAGGACAGTCCTTCAAGCCTTGGGGTTCATGGCATCTTGTATTCTGGTACTTCCCAATGCCAAACTGCATATGAGGAAGCTACAATGGTATCTCAAAAATGTATGGACGCAACACTGCCAAGATATGGACACTGTCATTCAGATAATACCTTGCATTCAAAAGGAATTTTTGTGGTGGGCTCAGGAATGTCACCTAAACAAGGGACTCTCTGTGACCCGACCAGAGGCGAGTCAGATTCTAACGACAGATGCCTCAGACAAAGCTTGGGGAGCTCATCTAAATGGAAAATGGATACAAGACACGTGGCCTGCCAGACTTCAACATTTACATATCAACTTGAAGGAGATGTTAGCAGTCCAATTTGCATTGATAGCTTTCAAGGATTTACTTCTTCCAGGACAGGTGTTGATTCAAACAGACAACACAACTGTCATGTGGTACATCAACAAGCAAGGGGGGACACATTCATATCCTCTATGCAGACAAGCAATGATTTTGTGGGAGACTGCTCTCAGTTTGCAGCTAAATCTTCAAGCAAGGTTTCTGCCAGGAGCACAGAACTCCTTAGCAGATGTGTTGAGCAGACAAATTATGGATCCCCACGAGTGTATTTCAAAAATTGACAGTGTTATGGGGAACTCCAGACATAGATCTGTTCGCTTCTCCACTAAATTACCAGCTGCCAAAGTTTTGCACGAAAAGGTTTCATCCCACAGCTTGGAAAGTGGATGCTCTCTCATTCAATTGGAGCAATCTTCACGTGTATGCCTTTCCACCACTGCCTCTCCTCCCAAAGGTACTCCTAAAGGTCAGCCAGGACAAGCCAACCATGATTTTAATAGCTCCGGATTGGCCTCGTCAGCACTGGTACCCATTACTGAGAAGTCTGGTACGGGAGCCTCCATGGCCTTTGCCTTCGATTCCACACCTGCTGTCTCAGGAGAACAGTCATTTACTCAATGTCAAACTTCACTCTCTACATCTAACAGCCTGGCATATTCGGTTTTAAACCCTGGAGGGTCTCAGCTTCCACAACAAGTTTTGAATGTTATTTTGGAGGCCAGACGGCCTAGTACAAGGAAAGTTTACGCAGATAAATGGAGGAGATTTTTAATTTGGAGTACAGCAAAGGGCTTTGATGTTTCTAAACCTAACTTAAGTGTTGCTCTTCAATACCTTACTAAGTTATTGGACAAAGGTTTGTCCTTCTCCTCTATAAAGGTTCATGCTGCAGCAATTTCTGCTCACTATGACTGTGACCCACCATTGTTTTCTCATCCTTTGTTTAAGCAATTCCTTAGAGGGGCAAAGAATATAAGACCCCCACGTAGAGCTCCTACTCCTGCTTGGGATCTCAATTTTGTGTTTGAGAAACTCACTCTACAACCTTTTGAGCCTGCAGCGACTGCCGAGTTGAAATATTTATCATGGAAGACTGCTTTTTTGTTGGCCATTACATCTGCGAGAAAGGGTTTCTGAATTACAGGCCCTTATGGCGGTTGAGCCTTTCTTAATTTTCCACAAGGATAGGGTGTCTTTGCGTACTAACCCTTCCTTTATGCCTAAAGTGGTTTCTAGTGTGGCTTTAAACCAAACTATTCATTTGCCTACTTTTTATGCAAACCCCCAAAATAAAGGGGAGAAGATTTTGCACACTTTGGATATACACAGACAGTTGCGATATTATTTGAGCAGAACTAAAGGGTTCAGGCAGTCTCAGCAGTTGTTTGTTTCATTTGCTTTGTGTTCTCAGGGCAAACCTGTTTCAAAACAAACTATTTCTAAGTGGATTGGTTTTTGTATTGCTTTCTGTTATTCCCATCATGGTAAGGAAATTCCAACTGGGATTAGGCCTCATTCCACTAGGGCTACTGCCACTTCTACAGCTTTTTTAAGGGGGGTGGCTACTAAGGATATTTTGGAGGCAGCTACTTGGAGTTCAGTGCATACTTTCTCTAAGCATTACCACCTTCCACTTTACTCTAAATCTAGGGCTGGATTTGCCACTGCAATTTTACAGGGCATTTTGGCAGCTCCTAATGCTGTATAGTTTTGCCATCCTCCCTTTCCTCTGCTTTGGGATTCTACCCATATGTAAGGACTGCAGCAATGTGAGATGAAGAACATAGTACAGTTTTGTACCTACCATAAATGTAGATGTTCGAAGATCCACATTGCTGCAGTCCAATTTACCCTCCCTCCTTCCCCTCTGTAGTTAGAGGTGGTTGTGTGGTTTGGGTTGTAAATATTGTAAGTATGTTTAGTGCAGGGGTGGTTGGTTGTTTTTTGGCTTTGCCCTTTCTTTTTAGAGCCTTCTGACATCTGGGGCAAGAAAAGACTGAGGATATGACGTCGGTCATGCGCTTTTGTACCCTGACGTCCTGATGTCAGTTTTAAGCGCCTTGACCGACGTCAGCCTAATACTTTGGTATTTGGGCCGACCGAGGACAGCGGACTACCCATATGTAAGGACTGCAGCAATGTGGATCTTCGAACATCTACATTTATGGTAGGTACAAAACTGTACTTTTCGATTCATAATTGGCTTTGGAGGTTTTCACTAGTAATCTAATTTGCTTTTTGAGGCTAAGGAGGTTGTTTTTCCAATTGGGAATGTGTGCCTTTTTACCCTTGGACAACAGTTTCTTCTTTTTGTTGTAAAGCCTGTTGCTAGAGGATGTCCACCTCACCACCACATAGGTTTGTTTTTCCTTGAAGGGCAGGTTTTAGTTCTGTTGGATATGGCTGGGTCCATGCAGTTGTACAGGTGCTTGTATACTGCATTGGCATACTATTCTGCATATCTGTGTGCATCCTGCGAGGGGCAGTGGTGTGAAGCTACTGATATCCTCCATTAGAAGATTGTAGTCAGTTTTTTAGCCTGGTTACAGCTGGGGTGGGGGGTTGGATGGGATAGACGCTCGAATGAGATGGACCGATGGTCTGATTTCACCAGCGAGTCTCTGCTTCAGGAACCTGTCCCTCCAGCATATTTTATTTATTGTGATGACAAGGTGTAGATCCCTGGAGCATGTGGCTCTGAGGGATTGGGATTTCTTTGTGTAGCATGTCCAACAGCTCTGGATTTGACATGGCCTTGTATGTTAAGCAGAGATCGCCTCTGAGTAGACGATATGCGACAGAGTTTAGCTGGAGTTTTTTTAAGGCGGTCAGCATAGGGCATCTGCTTTAGGCCTGTGATTCTGAAAATAATAGTTATAGCAGTCGCACTCAACGGTGACTAAATGCAGAAAAATATTTCACTCACTAATAGTGGACTTTAGAGACCAGCCAGGCAGCATTAATCCCATACAGCACTGGCAACAAAGTACTAGTGATTATACATAAATTAAGGAGATTAGCACAATTCCACACAGTAGACCTTCTTAAAGTTTTTCTGCAATTTTTCCCTTACCTTTTGCACCACTGCAAGTGGGGCCTGTTGTTAATGACACATTTCTCTGCTAATAGTAAAAATTTTTGTTCAACACTTTTTGATAAAATTCTCTGTAAAAAATTTGCTTTGTAAAATGGTGATGTCACAGGAGTTTTCACTGACCTTTGGTGAATTTTATCCGTTGGTGATGTCAGCATAGGGATACTTTTGAAATATGTCCCTAGACTTTAGTAGAAGCACCACTGTACAGGAGTTTGAGTGCATCAGTTACAGTGTATGGATAATTTCACACACAATTGCTGTGATGATGTCACTAAGAAAGAAAGTCCATTCATGTTTCTAAGAAGCATCTTACAGGCAACCTGTAAATGGTTTCTCTCCCAAAATCCTGCTTGGAAATGTTTCATCTCCCAAACCCCTGCTTGCACTTGTCAAGGGTATCAGAACTTGTAAGAGATTTGGGATGCATGCCTAGGTTTAAAAAGACATGATCTCAGCCGGCCCATCATTTAAATCTCCTGGGGGTGGGGGTGAATAGGTTTAGACCCTTGTGGTTGTTAGCCTGGTAAATATGTATGAACTTATGTGGGATGCTTCTTAATAAAATAATTTACAAAGCTTTTCATTGAGAAACAGTCTGCATAAAACAGGAATGATGGGGAAGTGTATCATAACACACCAATTTCTGCAAAGCATGTACAGTCATGGAAGGAACAGTTTAAAGTAAAATAACATAGATGACTCCAGAGATCTGCAGAGAAGAAAGTAAAACAACAAGAAACCATGTTGTTTTGAAAAGGGTAGATATAACAACCATACACTGTAACACTCTGTCAGACACTTGCAGTCTCAGTGAATGTAGTGTTACTTAGGTTTTGCCAGTACAGATGAAGCAGAGGTGCATACTTTAACTGAACCTAAAATGCTTAAGATACTTCTTAGAAACTCTCTAATCACCTTACGGAAGGGTAATGCATCATTGCTTAAGGCTTGACTGTTCAGGTGGCATGCTAGTTTTATTGCTTCCTTCTAAAGATATACTCAGTACATTGCTTATTTTGGAAATGTGTTGGCAGCTTGGTGGTGCCACTTTTTGCATAATACCCAAATCTTCATTGTTACTTTGGTTTACATAGGAGTAAAGACTGATTTACAGAAGATTTGCTGTTGAAAAATTGAATGATGGAGAATTTTCTTACCATTTTACCCTAGATGTGACTGTAGGGGCTGTGGAAGGTGAAGTCTGTCAAATGTTCCTTGTCTCTATTTGAAAGCTTTTTTGAAGCTAACCAGATGCTCTTTGTGAGTCTTGGAGCATTTTCTGTCTGAGTATTTTATTCCAGTTTTTCCTAGACTCAGTTTTTTTATGGGTCATCTAGACACTGGTTACAGAAAGGCAGACTTGTGATGGCTTAACATTGTTACTGGGCTCTTGGTTATAAGCACTGACCGGGAATCATTGCACAAATGTGACCTCGTATGAGTTCCTTGGTAAAGATAGTGGAGCTGTAGAAAGATGTTGTAATGGTACTTCGAGGATCACTTCAATGTGGCATAAAATTTTGGCTGCATTCCCAGTTAGATGTAGAGCTTTTTAGTTATTACCTATCAGCCTACATGGATTTATGTACTGTCTTCAGTTCTCAGTGGCAGAAACCTCTAAATTTATTTTGGTCCTGTCCTGACACTAAAAGCTGCTGGACTGGTTGCCTTGGCACCCTTTTCTTACCGATGACTCTCCTAGCAAGTGCAATCTCCTTCCCTGTCCCATAAACTCCTGCTGTAAGGAGGACTCCAGATCTTTAAGCTGCCATTGCACCAATGTCATCTCTCAGTAAGCTTGAGCCTTTTTTTGGGGGGAGGGGTTATCATTTCTGTGAACATGTGCTCCAATTTGCGCAAAAAAAAAAAAAGTACTAAATAGCCTTTTGTTGAGCTTTTCACACTTCATTCAATCTCATTAGCCGATTCCTAGCATGTGTTACTAATCTATCCCCTTATTCCCTCCCATCCCCAATCAAACTTGGTTCAAAAACCAAAATGTAAAAAGATATATTTGGCTTTCCCTCTGTGTTTGAATTATTATTAACCTTTTTATGATCCAGTTTAGGGTTGGATTTAGCATTTGATGTGTCACTCATTGAAAGTTTTATTCTGTGAATTGTTTTTTGGTATGAAATTAGCCTACTAAATAGAGTGGCCTCATTGTCATGGTTGTTGGCATAGTTTAGTGTGCACTAGTAGTGGTCCTTGTATTCTGATAGTACTTCTTTCTAGGTCTGAAAGAATGGATAAAGAGGTAAAGTCCTCTGTCTTCAAGATCTGCAAAGAATTTGGGCATAAGATCCTCCCCAAGACCCCCCACGACATGTGCATGGTGTGTCTTAGGGTGGGACATTTAAATAATGACTGTAGTAGTTTAATTCCCTTACACTCCTGGGTAGGAGGAACACATTTTTACTTAAGGGGCTCCTGAAGTCAGAAACAGTGGAAAAGGACAGGAAATATTTCCCAGGCAAGGACACCCCCTTCTTCAGTATTCTCTGGCTCGAGAAAAAGAAGGAAAAAAAGAAGGGTGGAATATCTGAGCATTAGAGAAACTGTCCCTGGCCAAGATACCCAGGACTTTAGCTTCTGGTTCCCATCCTGGACCCTCTTCAGTAGTTATACCTGCCAGGTCCTCTTCCCCTCCTCTGAAGGTGTGGTCTATGCTCAAGAAATGCCCTCCCAATCTGACAGATTTGGAGCACTTTTGCAAGGAAGAGTGGGCAAATATTGCCATGTCAAGATGTGCCATGCTGATAGACTCCTACCCAAGAAGACTGCTGTAATTAAATCAAAAGGTGCTTCAACAAAGTATTGGTTTAAGGGTGTGCACACTTATGTAACCAGCTTATTGTACGTTTTGTATTTTTTATATTTTTCCCTTAACAAATTTGTTTGATTTTCATTGAATTGTACAGGTTATAGGTCACATTAAAGGTGTGAAAAGTTTTGAAATAATTTATTGTGGTCTCATTTTTTTATATCACAAAAACCTGGCATTTTAACAGGGGTGTGTATACACTTTTTATATCCACTGTATATAAGTTCAGGGGTATGGAGGGTTTGCAAAAAAAGTTTTAAGGAGAAGAGTGATTTTTTAAGATTCACTCTTCTCCTGGTTTTTGGTCTTTTTTGTCAGCTTTTCTGCACTTAGCATTGCGAGTGCTGACATTTCAGTAGTGAGCCCATCACTAATACCCTCCACAAGGAAAATTTGCAAAGGTATATTGAAGTTTTTTGTTTGAGCTTCTCAAAAAATATAGATCCTTTTTTAGCATATATTTCTGTGTGCTTACCTTTTTTATAAGGTTTATTCAAAAAGGGAGCTAGTTACTCCTCAAAAGTACACCTAGCAGCTTATATCATCATTTCATCAATGTTTTTCTGCATTTCAGTGGACTCTCACACTGCATCTAAAGCAATTTTGAAAGAAGTTTACATGACATCTAAAGCAATTTTGAAAAGTTTTTCATTCCAGACCACAGTTGATGTGCCCCCCCCCCCTTTTTATTTCTGTTTTATGCTGGAGAGCTTGACTAGACCTCCATTTTGAGCCAGTAAGTTTCATTAAAATTAACTTTCTGACATGGAAGACTATCCTTCTGGTAGCCATCACTTTCACAAAAAGGGTTTCAGAACTTCATGCCCAGTCTTCCAGATCCTCTTGTCTGGTATTTCGTATAGACTGAGTCACACTGAAGACTAACAGCATTCTGAATTTTGTGACATCAAAGGTGTGGCTACTCAAACCAATCTGAATCAGTTTATTCAATTGTTGGTATTCTTTCCAAATTATTTGAACAAAAGAGAATGACAGTTGCATTGCTTAGATCTACATAGTCAACTTAGATTTTACCTTCATCGCACAGAAGACTTCAGGAAAGCTAAACAGTAGTCTCTTCTGCCAAGAATGGTCCTTTCCAAGTGGTTGTCCAGTTGTATTAGTTATTGTTATTCTCATGCTGGCAAACCCTTGACTGCTCGATTAAAATCATGCTCTAAAATAGCTCAGGCCACATACCCTGTCTTTCCAGTAAATTTAACCTTGGAGGAGATTACACCATCTGTTTTATGGCCAAACTTCTATATGCTTGCCAAGTATTATAGTTTGAGTACTCTTTGTAGCTTTCAGACTTCATTTAGAGACACCGTTCTAAAAGGCTTACTGTCTTATGCTGCCCAAGGTGGGCTTCAGATTCTGTCCTGCAGATCTCCGTGTCTAGACAATACCAAAATAAAATATGTAAGCTGTGTACTTAGCCAGAGCATTAGGTTTATGCAGTTTCTTTCTGGACACTAGAATAACCTGCCCACCTTCCCTCTCCAAATTATCACTGACTGGACCTGTAGAAACCCTGGAGACCTGGGTGTTTCAATAGAGTCCCTAATTTAATGGAATTGTATGGCTGTTTTCAGTCAGGATATATAGCTGGCTGTTATCTGGAGTCTTCTTTGGAGCAGGGTTTATAGGGCAGAGACAAGCTCAAGCTTGCAAGGAGTGTCTTTGTCAAGAAAAGGGTGCCAGTGCAACCAATCCAGCAGTTTCTAGTGCCAGGACAAAGACTGGGTAAATTGAAAGTTCTGGTAAGTACATAATTTATATTTTTAAAATAGAGAGGGTCCTGCTTGTATGACTTTTTATTATTTTAATTTTTTGGTTAGGATAAGACCCAGTAAGCCTCTTGGCTTTTTTTTTTTTTTTTGGGGGGGGGGGTCAAATTGCTCAAGACACTTGGAAAGTTCCTCACTTTCTTTGATATAAGTGCCTTGGAGTCTTTGACATCCACCTGGGGGATTACCAGGTTAGCCTCAATAAGCCTGCAGCCTTTTTCTCAGAGGAAGAGTCCAGTTTTCTGAAGACACTTGAGAAAATTTCTCATTCTTTTTGGCAGTGCCATGGAATCTGTGACATCCATCATGGGAGCTCAGTTGAACATCTCATCTAAAGGTCCACACCTCAGGAACCCCCCTCTCGTGGTGTAGTAGTATTGTAATAGGGGTACAAATCTGAACAGCTTTGGGGTAATGGAACCCCCAACTTTCTAACTTTCTTGGCATCAAGGGTGTGTCCACAACCTGCTGAACCAGTGACACTGAATAGAAGAGGCTGTGTGGACACCTGTTTTGGTGAAAATCTTAACGGGTGTAGATAAAAATGGTTGATGTAACAGTAGATTTGATGCTGTCAATTTTCATTCATTCCTCGACGTATGGGTTTAGATCGGACACTGCATTCCAACTCCGCCATTACTCTAGCTCGTAGAGCTCAACAAACTCTAGCAACTTTCCTACTAACAATGTATCTAGACCAACTCCCCTGAGATGTCATTTACTACTTGCATGGTCAGACGTGGTTGGCTACTGCTCTCAAGCATTTGCTTCTAAGATAAGTGTATTTCTCTAAAATACTTTATCCTTTTACAACTTGGGTGCAGAGGATAATTTCCAGAGGATATATTATTCCCTATTCCCTTTTCCCTTCCACCTCCATTACCCAGAAAAATCCCAGATGTTCCACCCAGTCAGAGGGAAACAGCAGCACTGGAAATTCAAAAGCTGCTAGAGAAAACAAGTCATCGAAGAGGTCTCGCCAGACCAGATAGAATCTGGAACTTGCTCAAGATTCTTTTTATTGCCAAAGAAAACAGGGGACTCGAGACCGATTTTAGATGTCAATGTGTTGAACAAATCAGTTCAGCACACTAAGTTCCAAATGGTCACAGTTCAGTCCATTCAGCCCTTTCTGAGGAAGGACTGGATGTGCTCAGAAGACATTCAGGATGCATAATATCACATAAAAATGAACAGATGAGCCAGAAAGTACTTATGCCTCCGGCTGGGAGCCAGTCATTACTTGCTCAGAGCACTGCCCTTTGGTCTCACCACAGCTCTCAGGGTGTTCACCAAGTGTATGGCAGTAGTGGCAGCTTACTTGAGACTGCAGGGATTCCACATGTTTCCATACTTGTACAACTGACTCATTACCTCTGTGAGCAGGCATCAACTGGTACAAGTCCAAGAGCAAGTGTTACAGACTTGTGCAAGTCTTGGAATAACTGTCAATTACAAAAAAAAAAATCACAATTACAACCAACTGAGTCATTGGAATTCATAGGAGCAATATTCGACCCAGGCTCCATGGTAATATCACTTCTCCTTTCGAAAGTACAAACAGCAATAAGAAATCAGGTCAAGAAAATAATTTGCAGTACCAACATTTTCAGCCTGGTTGACTCTACAAGCCCTGGCATCAGTGTCAGCAGTGATCGTCCTAGTAGCTTAGCAAGATGTCACACGAGAGTTCTGCAATGGATGCTACAAACACAGTGATCCATTCTCTTTCAACGTATGTCAGTGGAGATAAGAATAACTCTGGTATGCAAACAGAATCTTTCCAGGTAGATGCAGTCAAAACAACTGTTGCTAGGCTGTACTTCATTCTCCCTCAGCACAAGGCCACAGTGACCATGGATGCTTCTCAGATTGAGTGGGGGGGCCATTTTCTGGGGAAGACTGTCCAAGGTGCTTGGTCCCCTGAGGTGGCCATCTTGCATATCAGTGTGTTGAAGATGAGAACGGTACTTTGGCATTGCAAGCATTCCAAGATACACTCCTTCGTAGAACAGTTGCAATTTAAACAGACATGTCCGTAGTTTGGTACATAAACAAAAAGGAGGAATCGGGTCTTACCCCCAGTGTCGAGAAGCCCTGAGAGTGTGGCAATGGGTGATTTCTTCCAGCCACTTTCTAATTGCAATGCATATTCCAGGGAAGTCCAGCGTGCTAGCAGATAATCTGAGCAGGTCCATCTTACTACCTCATGAGTGGTCTCTTAGCAGCAAAGGGATGGACATGATTTTCCATCAGTGGAGCCAGCCTTGCTGCATTCTCTTTGCGTCTCCCCTAAACAGCAAGTGCAGGTTGTTTACCCTAATCCCCTCTCTGGGGGAGTCACCAAGGGATGTTCTACTCCTCAGTTGGCCCCCTGATCTTCCAAATTCCTCCAGAAAGCAGCCAGATTGAAGAGCAAAGTCATCATCATTGCACCTTACTGGCCTCGACAAATTTGGTTCTCCTTCCTTTTATCTCATCTTCTGTACCCACCTTGGATTTTGGATCCAACTCCAGACAGTCTGTCTCACCCTACATGCATGATTCACCCAGACATCTCAAACCTCAATCTGGACTACATGGTTTCTCCAATTCCATTGATAACCAGATAACCTGTGCTCTCTTCGCCTCTCTGTTCCATTCTGTTATAATCCCATAAGCCCTCTACGAGGAAACTCTGCAGAAGTAAATGGAGAAGATTTGTTATTGGACAGGACAGAATCGGCTAGAACCCTTCTCGGCTCCATTCCATTCTGTTCTTGAATTTTTAGTAAGCTTATTTAATGAGGGTACTAGTTTGACTGTCAAAGTCCATCTTGCAGCCATTTCTAATTTCCATGTGGAGTTTCGGAATGCTTTGCTGGCTTTTTCTAAACTATGCAAAGCGTTTTTGAAAGGTACTCTTCTACTTAGACCTCCTTACAAAGCTCCGATACCACTATGGGATTTGAATTGGGCACTGCAATCCTTGACACAGTCCCTCTTTGTACCTGTAGCTAAATGTGATCTAAAATTTTTAGAATGGAAGACTTATCTTTTTAGTTGTGATTACTTCTGCTAGATGAATTTCAGAACTCGAAGCATTATCTTCTAAATGCCCATATTTAGTTTTCTAGGACAAGGTCACCTTGCGCACCAATGCTTCCTTCCTACCTAAGGTGGTGTCAGAGTCCTGCAGTAACCAAACCATTAACTTGCCAGTATTCTTCCCAAACTTTGTGAATAAAGGAAGAGTATATGCTGCACTTATTGGATGTTCATAGGCAGTTGCACTTCTACTTGCACAGAACAAAACAAATTAGACAGATGGACCAGATCTTTGTTTCTTTTGCTCATCACAAGATGGGTGAATCAGTCACAAAGGTAACTATAGCCAGATGGTTGACAGATTGCATCTCTTTTGTCTTTACTAAATTCAGTCTCCCCCTACCAAAACCATTAAAGCCTCATTCAACTAGATGTATGGCCGTTTCCACTATATTCCAGTCTAGAGTCTGGTCTCAAGGGGAAGCGTGGCATTTGGTTCAACCATACTCAGGAATATCCTTCCTTGGAGTCCACCAAGGAATTTGGGTAACTGGGGACACTTTCCCATATGCTGAAGAATGAATGAAAATTGACATCAGATAAAAATGTTATGTACTTACCATAACGTTCCATCTGTGTTGTCCATTTTCATTCTTCAACTCCCACCCTCCATCCCTCTCCATTTCCTTGAAATGACTTCTGAGATCTTCAAGGATACCAAGGACACCCCATGTCCCTTGTGTTGAACTCCAGTTATGGCAATACTTTTAAAGCCTTTCCTTATCCTCTTTCTCAAGCTGTAATAGGATCTGAGAGGCTGAATGCATTGTGCATAGGAAAGGAACTTGAGAGTTTGTTGGTCTCCATGAGCTGGAGTAATGGCTGAATTGGATCTGAGTATCTGATCTGACCCCATACATTAAGGAAGAATGAAAATTGACAACACAGATGGAACATTATGGTAAGTGCATAACTTCTTTTTATATAGACAGAAGGCATTGGTGGAATATAAGTTGTTTCCATAACTATAACAAATTCTACATGACTACTACAGTAGTAGGGAAAATGAGGACTTTTCTTACCAAAGCTCACTTAAAGCATGTATACAGATCACATAGTCGTGTAAAATGGGGAAAAAAAGTGAAAATGTATTCAAAAGGTATTTTAACAGCGTGTTTTGTTTTTTCCCCTAGACTGTCATGTTTCTCTCCCTTTTTGAGGACCTTGGCTTTCGTCATACAAGTTTGCTGGATGCATTTGCTGTAAAAGTGATTAATGACCCACACTGCCTTACCCTGAAGGAGCTGCACACTGTCCTTCGTGTTTACTCCCTCCTCAATCACCTGCCCAATGATCATAGTCAACGGTAAGAGTTTCAAGTGGGTTGTTCAGTCTCATGTAATTTAACCGTTCTTGGGAAAATATTTTGCGTATATGTAAACTTTTGTTCTGTTATTTTTCTGTGGGTAGTTTAATAAAGAGAAAATCATTATTATTCCAGTATGTATGGAGCAAATAGCCAAAAACTTGAAGAATGAGTGCCCACAGTTTATAGTTTGAACTCGCAACTTGGGATACTACTATAATTTATTATTCATTTTTATTATTTTGTGTTATTTCTAAGTATATTTTCTTTATTTGTTATGCTTTATGCTTGGTTGTATTAATTTACTAAAGTTTAAGTGTTTGTGCTAGATGGGTAGCCTAGGTCATCACTGAAAGTGGTTGCATGGCAGTTATGTTTGATATCAAATTAAAACAAATATGATTCCTTATGTATGCTGCATTTAACAAAATACAGCTTCCACTAATGATACGTTCAGTGCATAACTACAGTTAACCTAAGAGCCTAATTTCATGTTGGATTTCAATGCACATGCAGCAGTTTCACCATAAGCTTTATCATACAGTACATATCTTTACATAATAACCTTGAGCTTAGCATAATGATGTAGTGCAGCCGATGAACCTGTTTAAAAAAAAGTCAGATCTTCTTATTAGTTGTGACAGAGTCTTTGTAGTGCTTAACTAAAACAAAATGATGGCAAGTCACACTTTACATATCCTGCCATGTTGTCCACAGTGTATGTTTGCACTGGCTCAGTTTATAGTGTCCAAGTATAGATGAAGCATGTTAAGAGTAGAATTTCAAATTTGGATAAAAAAGTCTATTTCTGTTTGAGTAACTCTAAAATTAGCACACTATAAAAGAGTGACTGACTCTAGAAAGGGATATTTTTAAATGGTACATGTGCATTAGGCATTTTGCATACAGCCTGGTGCTCACTTGGCCTTTAGCCTCTGGCCTCATACCTCACGCCACCACCATGTGTCATGCACTAAACGTGTGTTGCACACATTGTCATTTGCCACTGCCTGAATATTGTGCAGACAGTACAAATAATGGTCATGAGTTTTCTGAGATGTTTTGTTATTATTACTTCATATCACATTTTTTCAAAATGAAAAGTGCTGATTCCATCAATGAAAGTGGAAAATCCCATCTACATACATTTTATAAAGTGTTTTTTATCACAGAAATTGCACATAAATGCTTTTTTATAAGACCAAACCCAGTGGTGCAAGATATGGGAATACAGGTTGATAGCAGTCTAAACTTCAGTCACCATGTGGCATCTGCAAATGGAAATGCTGCACATCTGCAAATCAAATGGGACAAGACTCACTTGCTCCAGGGATCTCAGTCTAGCCTGTGACATTAACAGAACATGCTGGAGAGACAGATATATCTGTCAGAGACTGCTGCTGCTCTGGAATTAACTCCCAATTCACAAGAAGCAGAGCTCCTCAATAAGCCTATTCAAGCTCAACCTAGACAGTTGGATGGGAGACCATAAATTCACCCCGGGGGTGGCACCTGTGTCCCTCATGGATAGAGGCAGTCAGTGCTGATCATAGACTCGCCTTTTGAGTAGCTACCATCTAACCAAGGTCAATTTGGGGAAGACCGGTATAACCTGGCTAGGCTTGGCCCTAGGGCCATTAGCCGTGTAATTGCCTATGAACTTATGAGAGGAAATAATATAGACTAATGAAATAGCTGTAACCTAAAGCGAAAAGTTGTACACCTGAAGAATTTTGGATAACCCCGGCCTACATAGATATGCCCAAATAGATCCTACAGCTGGGCTGCTCATCTCACTCCAAGCCTGCATCATCGGGTGTGCCCTTCCTGCTCTGAGTACACTCTATATATCCTAAATACTTATAAGGAATGCTCCCTCCCATCTAACACCGTGAAGACTGCAAGTGTACTGCTTGTGTGCAACAGTGTGAATTATCCTATATTACCTTGGAACCCACAGTCCTGCGTCATCTGGTGTGCCCTTCCTGCTCTAAGAGCACCCTGTATATTCTAAATACTTATAAGGAACGCTCCCTCCCATCTAACACGGTGAAGACTGCAAGTGTACTGCTTGTGTGCAGCAGTGTGAATTATCCTATATTACCAAGGAACCCACAGTGTATGTAACCTATAAAATTAGTTGTGTGCTAGTTAACTTTGCATACTGTAACCTACCTCCCGAGTGAGATAGTGGCCTGCCGCAGCCTTTGTCCTCCTCCTTCCACCTCTCTCATTTCCCAGTGGATGTATTTGTCTACCATTAAGCTCCCTTCAGATTTTAACTTTAAAGGGGTGAGAGCCTTTCTTAACTAAACTCAGTACCTCCATATCTGTAAATCTAACCATTGAGCTCTACACTCTCTATTAACTGCCATTCCTCCACATAGCCACTAGGTGGCAGCAAATTGCAGAGAAGAAGATCGCTCCAGATTTTTTGCTTTCCTTATTTTCCTTAGGAGTACCATTACCAGTAGACTTGTTTCCCATTCCCTTTCCAACCTACATTATTTCCCACTACTTACCTACTCTTTTACACATAGCAATACTGCCTTATAGAATACTAAGACACTTCCCCTGTGTCTCAGAGACTGATTGTTTTTCTAGTCTAGCATTTTCCCTCTTGATGTTTCCCCGCTCCGTTTGCCCTGCGGGCTGACTCCCCTACCCCCAATTCCCACCCCCCAGTGGTCCTAACCTTATACTTCCTAAACCACACCTTCCCCACAACCCAACCTATCCACTACTCCAACCAATCTAGTGAACCTAGCCACACCCCTCTTCATTTACCTATCTCCTTAGCTCATCTTGATTTATCACCTTCTCCCTAACTATCTTTCCCTCTCTTTTTCCCTTTTAACTCTTCCTTCTAGATTCCACCCAGTGTCTTTCTACGGTCTCTTATCTCTGCCCAATCTTTGTAAAGTGTACCAGCAAACTTATTGCATCTGTACATGTAATCCTAACAATATGCCTACAACAAATACAACTATCCAAGCTAAGTTAGTACTCATAGTCACACTTTTACCAGTCCTCACTTCCACCTATCTACTCACCTCCTTTGAAAAGGTGAAATACTTCCATTTCAACTACTCTCCAAAACAAACAGCTATTCATATTTCTACCCCTTCACACTTTCAATTACATATAACATCAACTCCTTGCTACCTACTATCCAAATACCATCGCCTCACACATATCAAATTCCATAACTCCCTTGTAAGGAAATTAAAGTACCCAACTCACTACATTTATAACCCAGTCTATGCACTAAAAGCTCCAACCTTAAAAAGATGGTGACATCCACCCCAACCCAGCCCCAACCAATGTTTCCACACTAACATCTCACAGCAACACTCTCTCCACCCTACCTACCTTGACCAGTCTCTCCAACTCCTTAGTAATAGGACATCTCAATATCTGCAGTATCAACAATAAAGTTGCCCATCTCCATGCCCTTCTTGATATTCATTCCTTTGATATCTTCTGTCTTACAGAAACTTGGTTAAAACCAGGAACTAAGGACATTGAAATAACTCCCCCAGGTTACAATATACTGAGACTTGACCGGACAAAATGTAAGGGTGGAGGTGTAGCCCTCCTATATAAAACTGGATTACAAATTTCCTCCTTATCCTTCGTCCCCCCCCCCCCCAAGAATGTAAAGCAAAAGTCCTTATCTCTAGGCTTTAACTCAATACTAGTAAATCCTTAAACATCATCTGCATCTACCTACCTCCTGGTAATAACACCACCACCACCACAACATAGGATATTCTCAGCTGGGTATCTACTAATCTCCCCCAAGAAACTATTATATTAGGTGACTTCAATACAGACTGGAAGTGTGTCCATACTGACAACCCTTCCTCACATATTAATCTTCATGGATTCAGTCAAACTATTACCACCACTACAAGAATTAACAAGCCAAACAAAAAAGAGAGTATCTTAGATTGGATACTTATTAACAGACAACAACAAACTTATAAAGTAGGTACTTTGCCAGATGATGTAAGTGACCATTCTTTAACTTACATTATAAGACAAAAGAAAGACATTCCCATCTCACCCAGGTACAGGATCTCACTGTCCAATAAACACTTTAACTCTGAATGCTTCCAAATGGAACTTAATTCCTGCAACTGGAACCCTCTAAATTCTCTTCCACTTGAAGAGGCTGTTAAATATTTTGACTCAAAATTCTTAACAATCCTAGATGAACATGCACCCAAACGGTCTATTAGAATGAAGTCTAAAACAATGTATGGGGGTTTCCTTCCCTGAAGTGTAGTGCTGCCCATGATGTTGGGCAAACAGCTTGAAGTCAAGTGCAAGCTGCTTATTCTTTACAATTTACAAAATTCCTCAGTGTTATCAGTCATTGCATACTGTTCTTATGTAAAACTTCTCCTTGACAACAGCTGTTGTGCTTTTTGAATCATCCCCCTGACATAATACCATGTTCTACTTCTGTTAACCTGGGTAAACAGCATGCTTGTTGGTTTTTAATGTTGCTGTGAATGTGACAGTATTGCAGCAAAGTGGAATACTGTGATTAAAGAAACTGGCCATTGATGTCAATTCTGATCTGAGTGTCTCACTAGAAAAAGTAGTTCTTTACTGTGCCTTCATTGAGCATTGAAGGTAAGTGTATTCTCCAGTGGAATAAACTGTGTTCAGTAGCTGAGACTCCTGCTACAGTTTATAGCTTACAATAGTTTGTGACCACAGATGTCAATGTTATCAAACTCTGTAGTTTGATCTTTGAGTGGGATGGGAAATGTGTGGAGTGTCAGTTGAGAAAGGAGGAAGTGTTGAATGCTGTCTGCAATGAGAATATGTTCTAGCTGAAATATATTTAAGGGAAAAATATAAACAGGATCTTAGTTTATCTGCAGTATGTCTCAAAAATTATGTATCCATACATTAATAACACTGCTGTTACGAACAGTCTCCCAAGGAACTTGTGTGTGAATGAGAGCAGATAACGTTCTGCGTTTCTTGTCTTAAGCACTTCTAAATCCATCTGTGATAGATCTGCTTAAAAGCTTTAGCTGCAATCTTTGTATTTTATGAAGAATAGTCGAACAGCACAACCACCACTGTATCGTATTTAATGATAGGAAATTCAAGAACTGTAATCTAGTCTATCATTGCTCAAAAAGGGGTTATATTTTAATCCATTCCTTTGTGATCAGCCCCTTTCAGAAAATATTTTTTCCACATCTATATAAACTTTAGAGCTGAAGTAGTTACTTCATTTGCTCTGCAACCTGTGGGTATCTGATCCGACCTCTGCTCCGAGCTAGCAGCTTTACTAGCTAAAAGATCTGAGCTCCTGGCTCCTCCCCTTTATCCATAACCCCCTGCTACATGCTCCCTTTCCTCAGATCTCGTTTGCCGCGGCTGAAAGAAGCTTCTAGTGAAGAGCTCCTAAGGCGTGGGTGAGAACTTTCCAGTTTGTATTTCAAAAAAGTCAGAGAAAAGTTGATTTTTAGGTGGTGTGTGAGTGATTTAGTCTCCAATCGTCGAGTGATAGCCTTAGTTAAAATTTTTTGTGGTAAATTTTGCTTATTTTTGTGTTTCCCTCCCCTTAGTGTGTGAGTGCGTTTAGTGTGATGGATGAAGGGGCCCAAAGCCGTTTTTTCTAAATGCACTGAGTGTGGCCATAAGCTTTCCCCAGCTGATGGCCACACTCAGTGCGTTTTGTGTCTGGGGGTGACCCACTTGTCCACCAACTGCCAGATATGTGCAGCGTTCAACCCCCAGGCCATCAGCGATAGGAAGAACAAGTTGATCCTGGCAGGTTTGTTACCGCAGGACACTTCTTCCTCTCCCTCTAAGGCACAGGCTGCTACTGCAGCCCCCGTGCCTTTAGATCCCCCTACTCTGCCTGGGACTCAACCTCCCTCTTCTGTGCAGGGTTCAGGGGACTCTTCTGCCTCTACCAGAGAGGAGGCACAAAGAAAAGGAAAAACATAGAAGCCACAAGAGGCGGGCTGAGACTCATCCCTCAGCCCCGCCATCTAAAGTTGCTAGTCCCTCTATGAGGGCTTCCAGATCCTCTCCCTCTCTGCTCCGTTCACCTTGTTTCTCGCCGGAGCTGGAGGAGGAGGACCGGTCTCCCTCGAGGTCGTTGAGGCAGCCCTCCCGGCCAGCCTCGACGACCTCTTCTAGATCTACAAGAAGCCTGACCGACGCGGACATGGATCAGATGATGCGTCGATTTTTGCAGACTCAGATGCAGATGGGGGTGCTTCTGCCTCCCCCCCCGGGGGGGAGAGCAGCCCCTCTTTTTGCCCCAATAGCTCCTTCTCCAACCCGTTTTCGAGTTTCGGAGTCATCCGATCCGGGCCCTTTCGGAACCGGGGAGTTGTTGGCGCCGATAGTTCCAGTAACTTCAACGCTGACTGTACCCTCAACCGTGTCGGATCCTAGCTCTCGGTGCTGAGAGCCGAGTGTCGGATCCGTAGGGGTGGGTGTCTTCGGAGCCATTCAGGTCGGAGCACACTTCCCTCTCGGATCCGACCGTGCCGACTCCGACACCGATCCCTACTTCGGAGCTGAGGAGGCTGCTTTCGGAGCCTGGGGAAAGCGGCTCGCCTTCGGTGTTTGAGGTAGTGGAGAGGGTTCTGTCGCGACCTTCCAGATCCCTGGTCCGGGTGACGGATCCTCCCTCCCCCCTATGCATTTGGGTCTAGCCTCATTATCTGACCACTGGGTCAGCCTGCCCCGACCCTCCAGTTAGTTCCCTGAGAGGAACAGGACCCCATAGGTGAGCCCTCCTTGGATAGTCCCACCGAGAAGGTTCCTCGCAAACAGAAGTGTAAAAGGAGGCACCTGGACTCCCCGGAGTCCCTCACGGAAGACACTGATTTGGATGAAGGGGAAGGTTCCCCAAGGTCACCCCCTGAGGATGTCTTCTTTGGAGACATCATGGAAATGTTGCGAATTAGAGGGGGGTGGTCTGCCCAAAAACCTTCCTCGGACGAGTCCGTGTTTCTGGAGGCGTTTGAGGTAGGCCCGGCTGACTCCTGGTAGACTTAATTACTACCAGGGCGTGGAAGGAGCCGGACACCGTGGAGCCAATTCCAAGAAGGCCAGATAAAATTCTTAGCCCTCCCCCTGATAGGCAGGCCTGGTCTAAGGGTTCACCTGTGAATGCCATGTTGGTGGCAGCTGCCACAAAGAAGGAACTCGCACAGGAGAGTTCCTCGGTCCATCCTCCAGATAAGGAATCTCGGACATTGGACCGCATTGGGAAGGGGATGTTCGCTTCAGCCTCCTTCTCTTTAAGGGCGCTGAACTACATGGCACACATCATCAGACTCCAGCGAGACCTAATAAAGGAATATGCTGCAGCTCCACCGGAGTCCATGACAGTCGAGTATAAGAGGACTTTCTCTACTTGTATGGCCACTCTAAAGTCTATATCTAACACATTTATGCGGCTACTCTCCCATGCTACGGAGGGAGCCGCTAGAGCTAGCGGAGCAGGGGTTGTCTTGCGGCGTCACGCCTGGCTCCGCCTTTGCGATTTTGTGGAACCCTTTAAGGCGTCCTTCACGAACGCACCCTTTGACGGTTCTTCTCTCTTTGGCAAGACTGTCCGTGAGATGCTGGTCCAAAGCGAAAAGGAAAGGAAGACGCTGTCTGCCGTCGGGGTCTGCTTCACTAATCCCCAGCGATCCTTTTCCAGGAATCAAAGGGGACAAAAGAAGATGTGGTTCCAGAAGTCTCAGCAGTCCCGCCCAGCTTCGGACTCCTCGTCCTGCAGAGAAGGACAAGGTGGACGCTGGCCCAGAGGCAAGGGGGGGGGGCGCATAACTTCGGGTCTAGAGAACCATTCTCAGACAGGCCCGCGCAACAGCCATGAGGGCTTACCCGGCTGTCCCTCTCTGGAGGCAGTCGGTGGATGTTTGTTGGAGCACCTACTAAATTGTGAGTCCATCACGACGGATCGATGGGTGCTCCGAATCATATCCAGAGGTTATTCCATTCCCTTCCTAAGTCTCCCCCCACCCCATGAAGCGCCTCCCCGATGTCCCACCCGATCAAAGGGAGGTGGCAGCTTCAGAGATTTCGAAGCTGCTAGAAAAAAGAGCCATTCAGCGCACCCCCCCCAGACCAGTTCGGATTGGGCTATTACTCCAGGTTATTTTTAGTGCCAAAAAAGACGGGGGACTTAAAACCGATTATAGATCTTTCTTCCCTGAACCTGTTCATTCCCAAAGAGAAATTCCGGATGGTCACTCTTCAGTCAATTCTCCCCCTCCTTCGGGAGAATGACTGGATGTGCTCCATAGACCTCAAGGATGCGTACTACCACATTTTGATGGACAGACGATCCAGGAGGTTTCTCCGCTTCCGGCTGGGAGCCAGTCATTATCAGTTCAGGGTTCTTCCGTTCGGCATCACCTCAGCCCCCAGGGTATTCACCAAGGTCATGGCAGTGGTTGCAGCCCACCTGAGACTCGGGGCATTCAGGTCTTTCCATACCTGGATGACTGCCTCCTCACCGCCTCCAACAGGCATCAACTGTGTGTTGCCAGGGATTATGCTCTAACTCTTGCCCAGAGTTTGGGCATTTCGGTAAACCTTCAAAAGTCCTTTCTTCATCCTGTGCAGGTTCTGCAATTTATAGGGGCCAAATTGGACACTCTCCTCTCTCTGGCCCTACTAACTTCAGACAGGGTGAACAGTTTGTCATGTCAGGTTATAGTCCTCCTTCAGAACCCGGCTCCATTGACAGAGTTAGTCCTGAGAGCACTAGGCTCTATGGCGGCGGCAATCGGTCTTTGCCTACATGCGCGTCTATGAATGAGGATTCTGAAATGGACCCTTCAAGTCCAATGGTCTCTGTTGCTACATCCGTTGAACACCCCTATTCCCCTGAGCAGGGCTTGCAGAGACTCCCTCCTCTGGTGGCTTCGCTCACTGGAGCTGCGGGAAGGGAGACCCTTTGTGATGCCTCCGCCCCAAGCCACGTTGACCATGGATGCTTCTCGCCTCGGGTGGGGGGGCATTCTTTGGGCAGAATTGTCCAAGGCACGTGGACCTCCTTAGAGACCGCTTGTCCTAGAGATGAGGGCGGTGCTTCTGGCGTTGCAAGCTCTCCACGACCTTCTTCCTCTAGGAACTATTGCGGTTCAAACAGACAACATGGCGGTAGTCTGGTACATAAACAGGGGGGGGACCAGATCTTATCCCCTTTGTCGGGAGGCTATGAGAGTTTGGGAGTGGGCGATATCCACCAACTGCTTTCCTGGTAGCAACGCACATTCTGGGTCGGTCCAACATTCTGGCGGACAAACTGAGTCTTGTGATCCTCACATTGTACGAGTGGTCTCTGAAACCATCAGTTGCGAAACAGATCTTCCTCAAATGGGGTCTACCTTGCTGCAATCTTTTTGCTTCTCCGTCGAACACAAAGTGCAGTGAGTTTTTCGCGATACTTCCCCCACCAGGGGAGAGCCCCAGAGACGTTCTGGTTCATGCTTGGCCACCCGGTCTCCTCTATGCTTACCCCCCCGTTCCTCTTATGACGAAGTTCATTCAGAAAGCACGTCGGTTGGGGAGCAGAATTATCATCATAGCCCCATTCTGGCCTCGCCAGATCTGGTTCCCTTCTCTGCGGTCTCAGTGTAGTTCCTCCATGGATCTTAGATCCCATTCCGGATCTGATTTTGCATTCTGCGGGATTGTAACCCCCAAACCTGGTAAACCTCAAGCTCGTGGCTTGGTTGATCCAGTCCCACTGATGGCAAGGACTCCCGGCATCTCATCACTAGTAAAGGCCATTCTGGTAGCGGCTCACAAGCCTGCTACCAGGAAAATTTACAGTAGTAAATGGAAGCGTTTTTCTGTCTGGGCTAAGGACAAGGGCTTAGATCCCTTTACCGTCCCTATTCCAGCAGTTCTTGATTTTCTGTCACACATTTTTCATCAAGGAGCCAGTGCATCTACAGTTAAAGTACAATTGGCAGCCATTTCCTATTTTCATGTAGGGGATGGGCTGGGATCTTTAGCTTCTGCTAAGATATGCAAAACCTTCTTGAAAGGTATTTTTCTATTGAAACCACCAGTTAAGACTGCGGTCCCGCCATGGGACCTAATTTTGGTTTTACAAGCATTGACAAGCCCACCTTTTGAGCCTGCCTCCTCAGTTCCATTAAAGTTCTTATCATGGAAAATAGCCTTTCTAGTTGCTATTACTTCAGCCAGGAGGGTTTCGGAACTTCAATCCCTTTGCATGAAACCCCCTTATCTAATCTTTCATAGGGATAGAGTGTGCGTCTCAGGACTAACCCTTCCTTCTTACCAAAGGTGGCTTCAGAGTCCAATATTAATCAGTCGATTCATTTACCAGTGTTCTTTCCCAACTTTCAGAACAAAGGGGAATACAAATTACACAAGTTGGATGTACATAGACAACTACGATTTTACTTGCACAGGACGAAGGATACTCGCAAGGCTGATCAATTGTTTGTGTCCTTTGCCAAATCTGCTCTGGGTAGAGCTATTACCAAAGTTACCTTAGCAAATTGGATTTCACAGTGCATCATTCATGTGTATGTAGCCTCAGGTAAACCTGCTCCTATCCGAGTCCATGCCCACTCAACCCGATCTATAGCCACATCAGCAGCCTTCTTTTCCAGGGTTCCCCTGGACGACATATGTTCAGCAAGCTACTTGGTCCTCTTCTCATACATTCATTTCTCATTATAAATTGGATGTGATATCCAGGAGTAGGGCTTCCTTTGGCTCCGCGGTGCTTCGGAATATCCTTCCTTGAGGGCCTCCCAAGGTTTTAGGTAGCTGGGGACTCTGTCCCACAGGTTGCAGAGCAAATGAAGTAACTACTTCAGATAAAGAAGATGTTCTTCATCCCACATTGCTGCAGTCCTAACACTTGGGGTAGTCCGCTGTCCCAGTCGGCCCGAATACCTTGTCTGACATCAGGACGTCAGGGTACAAATATATCCTCAGTCTTTTGCCGCATGGTCCGATGCAGAAGCAGTATTGTGCAGGTTGGCGTTCTGAAATTTTCTGAAGTCGGAGTTTCAGACCGAATCAAAGTTGGGAATATTTTGTTTTCTTGTCTCAGTATTTAACCGGATGTCAGAAAAAGTGAATAACTGTATTTCTTGTGGGAAACAGATACCTCATAGGGATTACCATACCTTGTGTATACCTTGCTTAGGGCCTGAGAGAAGATTAGATTGTGCCAGGTTAGTTTTGGGAAGCGTTGTAACATGCCGCCGGATGCTCCGGCGCCCGCTAGATCAAAAAGCACAAGGACAAAGCAGCAAAGCCTAGGTTGGAAGAACCGGGTTCTTTAGAGGGTGGTTCTACCAGAAGTTCCTTTGGATTCTCAGGGAGAGACTTTACTGTTACAAGATGTGTCCTCTCAGGAGGTAGGCCAGGCTGAAGGGGCTTCTCAGGTAGCTGTTCTCCCCTCCCTTCCCAAGGTGGTTAGGCCCTCCCCTTCTGTTTCCAAGGCTTCTTCTAGAGGCAGGCGAGGGTTAACTTCAGTGGGGTCTCCTAGTTCTTCAGGGTCTCTGCCTAAGAAACATATGCTTAAAATGGCAGAAGATTTGATTACTATGATTAGAGGTTCTATGCCCCCTGATAAGAGGCCTAGGGTGGAACCTGAGCTTGAGAGTTTTGAGCAGTGTTCAGACTTGCAGGAGTATCCTCCTTATTCTGATTCTGATGTGGATGATTCTACCTCCTGAGGATTTTTCTTTTCAGAGACTCTTCATTCCATGAGGGAGCATTTTAAATGGGAAGGTCAAGATTTCTCTGATTCCAGGAAAAGGCTTATCTACCCCAGCATAGGCCTTTGGCTATACCTCCTGTTCTGGATGTGGTAGAAGATGTTTTGCAGAGGCTTCCCTGAACCCTGATTCTTTGCCTCCTGCCCCAGTTAAACCGGATAGGTATTATAGGGTGCCTGAAGCTCATAAGTATCTTTTTAGAGTCCTAGGGCAGACCCAGAAACTGTTTCTCAGGGCCCTAAAGGTGTTAAGGCTTCTGTTGTTAAAAATCCTGTTCCTTCTGATAAAGAGGCTAGGGCTTTGGATAGATGGGGAAAGAAGGTGTATACTTCTTCCACTTTAGCCATGAGGGCTTTGAATTGCCAGTTTCACATGTTGAAATACCAAAATTATCTCCTTACACAATTGAAGTCTAAGGTGGATGCTCTGAAGGTATTGAGTGTAAAGAGTTGCAGGATTTAGTTCATGTTTCTGAACAGGTGGGTAAGCATTCCTTGCAATGTGGTTTTGATGCTGTACAGGCCTCTTGGTGGCAGCCACTGGTTCTGTTCGCACGCCTGGCTGAGGGATCAGAATTTAGCTGAGCATGTAAAGACAAGGATTTTAGATGCTCCTTTACAATCTGATGTGTTATTTGGTTCGCCTGTGGAAGCAGTTTTAAAGAAAATGGAGGACAAGGCTAAGTCTATGCAGACTGTTAAAGATTTTTGCAGGTTCAGCCTCAGTTTAGTAGAAATTGGCCTACTAAGGGGTGGACATATCCTTCTTATGATTCTCAGTCTAGGGTAGATCTAGATGTGGTAGGGGCAGAGCTCAAGGTTCTTTAGGCCTAGAACAGGGAGTTCACCTGCCCAGTCTTCTGGTGAGGGCAGGGGTCAGTCCGCAGACCCAATGACCTGCCTTTTCAGCTGCCAGAGCCCTGGCAGCACCTTTGGGAGGAAGGCTGGCACTTTTCAAAGAAAATTGGAGTGTTATTACCCAAGACAGATGGGTATTGGTTACAGGTTTTATTTCCATACCTTGCCTCCTTTCAAAGGCATGCCAGACATTCCTCCTATACAAAGAAAAGAGGCTCACAAGCAAATTTCTCTGTTTCTCCAGATAGCCATTCAGCCGGTTCCTGTGCCAGAAATTTATTCTCGCCTGTTCCTAGTACCAAAAAGGGAACACGTGGAGACCAATTTTGGATTTGTCTATCCTCAACACTTATCTGGACATTCCCAAGTTCAAAATGTTAACATTACAACAGCTTTTACCTCTGCTGGGCAAAGATCACTGGATGGTAACTTTAGATCTCAAGGAGGCTTACCTTCATGTGCCTATCAGACTCTGTTGCAAATTCTCATTAAGTTCTGGCTCCAGTCATAGCTTTCTTCAGGCTAAAAGGAATACAAATCTATCCTTACTTGGATGACTGTCTGATTCTGGCTCAAGGAAAGGACGAGCTTCTTCAGCATCTGGAATATGTGATAGCAGTGCTAAGATGCCTGGGGTATTCTGTGAAGTCCAGTCTAGTACCCTCTCAAGACATGTGCTTTCTGGGTGTGAGACTGAATACAGCAGCCCAGATGGCCGACAAACAAAAGAATCTTTCCCTTTACTTTCATCAACTATCTCTTCAGTCCGGGCTGACTGCAAGGACAGTCCTTCAAGCCTTAGGGTTCATGGCATCTTGTATTCTGGTGCTTCCCAATGCCAAACTGCATATGAGGAAGCTGCAATGGTATCTAAAAATGTATGGACACAGCACTGCCAGGATTTGGACACTGTCATTCCAATAATGCCTTGCATTCAAAAGGAATTTTTGTGGTGGCTCAGGAATGTCACCTAAACAAGGGGGGACTCTGTGACCCGGAGCTCATCTGAATGGAAAGTGGATACAAGACAAGTGGCCTGCCAGACTACAGCATCTACATATCAACATGAAGGAGATGTTAGCAGTCCAGTTTGCATTAATGGCTTTCAAGGAGTTACTTCTTCCAGGGCAGGTGTTGATTCTAACAGACAACACAACTGTCATGTGGTACATCAATATCCTCTATGCAGGCAAGCAATGATTTTGTGGGAGACGTTTCTGCCAGGAGCACAGAACTCCTTAGCAGATGTGTTAAGCAGGCAAATCATGGATGAAACTGGATCTTCATGTATTTCAAAATTGACAGTGTCATGGGGAACTCCAGACATAGATCTGTTGTTTCATCACACAGCTTGGAAAGTGGATGCTCTAGGTCAGACAAGACAAGCCAAGGATGATTTTGATAGCTCCAGATTGGCCTCGGCAACACTGGTACCCATTACTGAGGAATCTGGTAAGGAAGCCCATGGCCTTTACCTTTAATTCCCCACACCTTTTGTCTCAGAGGACGGTCATCTACTCAATGTCAAGCTTCACTCTCTTCATCTAACAGCCTGGCATATTCTGTTTTGAACCACAGCAGGTCTCAACTTCCTCAACAAGTTTTGAATGTGATTATGGAAGCCAGAAGACCTAGTACAGTGTATGCAGAAAAATGGAAGAGATTTTTATTTTGGAGTGCAGCAAAGGATTTGGATGTTTCTGAGCCTAATTTGAGTGTGGCTCTTCAATATCTTACTGAGTTATTGGACAAAGGTTTGTCTTTCTCTTCCATTAAGATTCATGCTGCAGCAATTTCAGCTCACTATGATTGTGACCCACCATTGTTTTCTCATCCTTTGTTCAAGCAATTTCTTAGAGGGCAAAGAATATAAGACCCCCATTAGAGCTCCTACTCCTGCTTGGGATCTCAATTTTGTGTTGGAGAAACTTACTACTGCTGAATTGAAATACTTGTCATGGAAGACTGCTTTTTGTTGGCCATTACTTCTGCAAGAAGGGTTTCTGAATTGCAGGCCCTTATGGCGGTTGAGCCTTTTGATTTTCCATAAGGATAACTAATCCTTCCTTTATGCCTAAGGTGGTTTCTAGTGTGGCTTTAAACCAAACTATTCATTTGCCTACTTTTTATGCAGATCCCCAAAATAAAAGATTTTGCACACTTTAGATGTACACAGGCAGTCGTACTATTATTTAAGCAGGACTAGGGATTTTAGGCAGTCTCAGCAGTTGTTTGTTTCTTTTGCTTTGAGTTCTCAGGGCAAGCCTGTGTCAAAACAAACTATATCTAAGTGGATTGGGTTTTGCATTGCATTCTGTTATTCCCATCATGGCAAGGAGATTCCAGCTGGGATTAGGCCTCATTCCACTAGGGCTACGCACTTCAACAGCATTTCTAAGGGGGGTGGCGATATCTAAGGATATTTTGGAGGCAGCTACTTGGAGTTCAGTGCATACTTTCTCCAAGCATTACCACCTTCCTCTCTATTCTAAATCCAGGGCTGGTTTTGCCACTGCTGTGTTGCAGGGCATTTTGGCAGCTCCTGCTTCATTATAGTTTAGCCATCCTCCCTTACCTCTGCTTTGGGATTCTACCCAAGTGTTAGGACTGCAGCAATGTGGGATGAAGAACATAGTACAGTTTTGTACCTACCATAAATGTAGATGTTCAAGATCCACATTCCTCCTTCCCAATGTGTTTAGGGGTGGTTGTGTGGGTGGGGTTCTATTTTGTAAATTTGTATATATTGTATATATATTAGGTACAGGAGTGTTTGGTGTTTTTGGTTTTGGCCTTATCTTTTAGGGTCTTCTGACATCTGGGGCAAGAAAAGACTGACTGCAGCAATGTGGATCTTCGAACATCTACATTTATGGTAGGTACAAAACTGTACTTTATGTACTCACCAGAACGTTCTATCTGAGTAGGTACTTCATTTGTCTGCATCCGACCGACCCCCCTCTATGCCCCCTAACCATTATCATGGTTCCTGATCATGATTGAGATTGTTTCATGTGTTTAGGCATTACTTGGTCCTCTGTCGAGGGTCTTAGTTGTTAGATTAAGCAAACTCGATCTGAGGAAAGGGAGCATGTAGCAGGGGATTATGGGTAAAGGGGAGGAGCCAGGAGCTTGGATCTTTAAGCTAGTAAAGCTGCCGGCTCGGATCCGATACCCACAGGTTGCAGACAAATGAAGTACCTACTCAGATGGAATGTTATGGTGAGTACATACCTTCTTTGTAGTTGCAACGCATACACCCAATGCTTAGCATTGCTCAACTCGCATCTAACACATTTAATATTTTCACCATGCCTACATATACTTTTCGTAGTGTTTGTTTTCGTATAGCCCCTCAAATTTCAGGAATTCCTTGAAATTTTCCTACATAGCACTTCTGCTGTCTTTCAGATGATTTAGGCATCCCATCAGGATAACCTCATTTGCCAGGTTATTCAGCAGCAACATTCACTCTCTCCCTTTGAGGCTGATAGCAAGTGCTTACGACACTCCCTATTGCAGAACTTTATTGCTGTCATTCTAGTTCAGAACCATTTTTTGAAATGTGAAATTTCTTTAGGCACGGTAGTGTGAGTTCAGAGTGAAACGAAAAGTGAAACAGAAGTGACACTCCACCGGACGGGGGTGCTGCTACACACAGGAAAGGGCTTAAACCTTTTTTGAAATGGTCTTTACTCTGAAGTTTGTTGAACTAACCACATGAATCTGATGTAGCTGTTGTCTGTAATGTATTATGCAGCAAATGCATAAAACAGAAATGTAAATGCTTTTATCATTATTGATACAGCATATCTTGCCACACAGAATTTGTAACCAACACTTCATGTGTATACATTTGTATGGATGAATAATGTGTAAACTATTTTCAATCAGTAACAAAGAATCACTTGTATTAGTATGCAAGTAGTAGCAAAGACACATATGTGCCATTTGAAAGGAAATATAGAGACAACTGCTAAAATTAGAGAAGACTTAAGTGGTAGTAAAAACAAATGGAGAACAGGACAAGTAACAAAAGAACTGCTTTCTCACCAGTCTAATAAATGATAAGAAAAGTGATTTAGCGTGAAGAATGCAAAAGCTGGTGTGTAAGATACAACTACAGCATAACGTACATCATGTAAACAGAAAATAAGAGCTAAGAGAAACTGCATATGGCAATCTAAGTACAATGCAGAAAGATGAGTAACATGCTAACAAGTAATTTCTGTGTATCATAGCAAAAACAGCACACTAAACAGCCATTAATCTAGGATGTGATGGGAATGCAAAAGCTAAACATGCAATGTTGAGAAGCCTGTAGGGAGCAGACAGGAGCAAATACAACGCATCACCAATAAGGCTACCCTGGAAAAGTAGTCATCAATGAAAATGGTGAGGTGTAATAACAGGAATACAAAGGCCTAAGCTCAGGAAAAAAAATGGCAAGTCAAGGTGGCTGTGTAGAAGGATATACCCAGCTGATTGGATATATATATATGTTCTTCATACAAACTGAAGAACATAGGAGCAATCTGAAAGGGATCATTTCAGTGGAAAGTGGACATATATTCAAAAATGCTAAGATACTGCGCAAAAAGTAAGGATTTTCGGGGCTGTATTTACAAAACAAAAATTAAGATGACATCATAGGTCAAAGGTGCACAGTTAAGGGCAGCAGCATGATCAAAAGAAAAAGAATGTGCGGTAGAAGTAAGACTTCTGTAAGGAAGTGTGAAGGAAAGCAAATGGGACAGTATAAGCAAATATACCTATAGGCATAGGCCTAGATTTTTAATGAAACTGTCTGAAGTACACACACACACACACACACACACACACACACACACACACACACACACACACACACACACACAGCATTAGGAGATAGGGACTATGCATCATCCTCCAGGACAGTCTACAAACAGGTAGCCAGTTTCTAACTCTTGCTGATTCCGAAACATTGGCTCACACAGACACACTGAGACACACGTGTCACATGCAAACCGAGAGATGCACACACGTGCATGGCAAACACACACGCATGTCAAACACACACAGACACACATTCATGTCGCACACAGATACGCGCATGCCATATAGACACGCGTGCATGCCACGCACAGACATGCGTGCACCCCCATGGGCATGTCACCCACATGCGCATGCACACTTGGACAAAGTCAGAGCTCTGAATCTGCTCCATGAAAGAACTCTTGGGTTCATGCAGACATTAATTTAGGATGATGACTGTACATACATAATTCATACAGTTTCGGTAAAAATCTAGGTTTATAAGTTTATTTGCTTATACTGTATTGTACCATTTGCTTTCCTTTGCACTTCCTTATAGAAGTTTCACTTCTACCATGCACATTCTTTTTTGTATATTTGCTTTATGCCTGCCCATGTCTTTCATCTGAAACTGGAAGACCCTACATTATCCAGCTGAGGTTGAAGTATGTCATCATGCAAGAACTCATTTATTGTTCCATCCCAAATTTCACCTGCAAGGGTACAATATTATAAAAGATGAGCATAGTGTTCCACCTGTCTACATCTGCAGCATAATGCCCGATAAGTTGTCTCAGGCCTTTTAAAACTTTGTCTGATGTCCAGTGCCACTGCACTGTAGTTTTTAAAGTCCATAAATAAGTAGTGTTCTTAGAGAAAATGCTGCTACTTTATGACAAATAAAAAAACACATTTTATCACTCTGTAGAAAAATAAGACTGCCTTTTCCACTCACCAGCATTTCAGAGGATAAAAGAAAGGTTTCAAGATTTCTCTATATAGAGAAAATTGGCTGACATTTCTTTGCTCCTTCATAATAGTCAGCTAGTGTATCCCCAGTTTGTTTCTTTCTCTGCAATTCACTGTAGTGCACCTGGGACAGATATATCTCTCTTTTTTCACTGCAACGCTACTGCAGACCTTAACTGAAAGTGTTTCCGTGTATCTATCTGAAGAAGCACATACTTCATCAGTACTGACATGGTTAAATAGCCTGGTTGTCTGGCACAAAAGGATGGAGCATTGACTATGACCTAGGTGACCAGGGTCAGATTAGCATATCTGGCAGTGCCCTCCTCTCCTGGGATGGGAGGGGAGGGTTAGGTTCTGGGCACTTGGTAAGCATAAAAGGTGTGTTTCCTTTGGTAGAGACTTGGGGAAACCACCAACCATGCTTGAGGATGGGTGGCAAGGCTACTTGTGGGCAATGCTTCTTGCAAAACTGTCAACCAGTGCAGTTAGCCCATTGTATTCTGTCTTCCCTCCCAAAATTTAGTGTGTGCAGAGGACATAGGATAAGAAAAAACCTGAACCACTCTGATGGTTACCCAAATGATGGCCCCTCCAGTTCAGTTCTCACCTTGGTGATGGATGCTCCCGGTCAGTCTTTGCCTTGGTGATGGGGAACAAATAAGTCAACTGCCTGGGGGGATGATGATTGACAGGAAACAAAGGCTTAAATGGGGAAAAATAATAAAAATGACACTGATTTTGCCAGGCCAGACTATTCTGTTTGTGTTGTGTCACTTCCTCCTTTAGCATCTGGGATTTTGCTGAATGTTTCAGAGCTTCACAGTACCTAGATTTGGAATGTCTACCTTACTATTTGGAAAGGATCTGTTTGGGGAGATAATTTGTCTGATCTGAATATTGAAGGTAATTTCTTTAAAATGAATTTGCTAGGATGCTTGTTCTGTCAAGATCACCATTGGATACTCGCATCTTCAGATAATAATTTTGTTAAGGTATGCTGGGTGAGTTCACTAGAGTACATTAAGGTAGAATAATAGGCCTAAAAATATAGAGTCAGACTTGTATTTTCATGTATGCATTCAGTTTCAGGAAAGACTGTTCAGTAGAAAGAAAGGATAATCGTACTGGCTAAACATGAGGTGTGCAGCAATAACGGTTTCAAGGTAAAGTTTCAGAATGTTCCTTTCTCAATGGAAAGATATATGCGCTTGCAATAGAATGCTAGACAAAGTATAGACAGTTGGGCACTGTGATGCACATGCAAGACGAGGCTTGAAAACCAAAGCTAAAGAGGAGTGTAAAACATTACAGGGTTTTGGTATTGGGAAATACTTCAGACGCATTCAGTGGAGTCAGTAAGTTAGCATTTGGACTAATATGCAAAAGGTCTTTTGCAGTACACTCACTAGTGCCTGAGTATCACTAGAGCCCGAGTACAGAAGTCTGGTCCAATATCCATAATATTCAGGAGGAAAAGACCGTCTCAGTTGATATTATTCAGGAGAATCAGAATATACATGCATAGATTTTGGATATATTTATCAGTACTGTTACTGTTCTCCAGCATTCCAGGATTTCTGCAGACTGTTATTGTTTATCAGCACTGTTCTTGAAGATAGTATTCGGATATTGTTAATGTCTAATAAGGCATTATTAACCAAACTACAGTGTGTGCAAAATGTATTCTGAAAAATACAAAAAGACTTGGCGCATAAAGGAGAGACTGGCACCTGTTCAGCATAAGTTTTATTTTATTTTTTATTTTATTTTATTTTACATTTGTTGACCGGGCTAGTCTAGCTGGATACATGTCCATTTTCAGTAGAGGCCTGGGGAGAAAATCTCCAAGAATAACAAACAAAAAACAATAAACAATAAAAAACATATATAAAGTACAATCTTGAACAAGTTTACAGAAGAAGACATGCAAAATTCAATCAAGGAAGAAGTACCAATAAAGTTGTATACCAAAAACAATATAGAAAATAGTATTGAGTAGAACAGATGTATAAATATTTTTTTTTTGTTATATTTTTAAAGATATGAAATATTAACTGCCATACTACCATTGAGCAGGACTGGAGCAGTAAACAATAAGGGAATATTCATGAGAGGATGTAATATACAAGTATATACAAAGAATTCACTTAAGTTTCATGATAAGCAGATTTTATAGGGAAGGCTTAGGATGATGCAGTTAGTTATTAGTGAGAAGTATAACAGTTAGTCAGGGATAATACAGGAAACATAACCAGTGTGACTTGTGATGAAGCTTGAGTTTCTTTTTAAAAAAGTGTATGAGAGCAGAGAGTTGTGAGTTCAGTGGGTAGTAGATTCCATAGCTTACCAATGGTATTAGAGAAAAAGGAGTCCCCTGCTAAATTGTTGGATCTGCAAATGTTAAACAGTAGTTTGTTAGAAGAGCGTAAGTTTTTAGGATTATGGTAGGGGGTAAGTAGGTTTGAGAGTATAGGAGTATTGGTGGGTTGATACAGGGTTTTGTGGGCAATAGTAAGCTGTGAAAAGTGTAGATGGTGTAGAAACTCTAACCAATCAAGTTGTAAGACAGTGATGAGTTCTGAAAGGAGAGGCAGTAGCAAATCTGGCAATATAGTTATAGGATACTGTCATTTTGTTAATGTTGGTTTTAGAAAGATTTGTATAAATGGGTGAAGCATAGAGTAGAGTAGAGATGAGATTAGATGTTCTTCGTGTTTCACTGTTGCAGTCATAACTGTAGGGTACTCCTGCCAGCAGGCAGCCCGAGGTCGGCCAGAATATCAAAGTCTGGGTCCGGCGTCGGCTGTATCAACAAGTACCCTGACGTCAGAACGCATGGGTATAAAGCTGACAGCCGACGCCATCTTCTCCAGTCTTTCTTGCCGTGCGGTGCAAAGCAGTTCGCTAGTTGTTGGTTGGCATTTTCAAGACAAGGTGGTGTGATTGTAGTCGGTCCAAGTTTTCTACTTCTCTTCTCAAAGCTAAGTACCCGTTGGGAAACCTTTTTCTTGCTCCTCCGATGTCAGAAAAAGTTAATAATTGTGTATTGTGTGGAAATCAAATACCTCATAAAGATTTCCACTCTTACTGTCTACCTTGCTTAGGCCCTGACCACGACGTTTCTTGCTGTCAGTTCTGTGCCAGGTTTAATTCTCACACTATCAAGCGTAGGTACGATTGGGCCTTGAATTACTTCGGTAGATGATTTAATTATAGGATGTCGTCGGATACTTTACCGACTACCGGAATACAGAAGAAACGCAAAGACAAGGACAGGCCTCCGAGGTCCAAACAGGATACTTTGCAGCCGGAGCCGGGTTCGGCGGTCGTCAGTGAGGCACTTTTGCAGCCCCTGTCGTCTGTCACTTCAGAACCGATGGCCAACATGGACTCCCATGGGGAGCCATCTAGGCCCAGTAATTTGTCTGCTGCAGGACCTTCGGACGTCGCTCCTTCAGATGGGTCCGGAACCGCTGTGCAGGTACCGGCTTCTGAGGGGGTCTTCAGGCCTTCACATATTACTATTTCCACAAAGACAAAGGCTAAGTCAAAGACTCCTGTTAAACCCAGACTTTCTGCTCAAGCTTCTTCGGATTCAGCTCCTAAGACTCAGAAGCAATTACTACGGATGGCTGAGGATTTATTAACTATGATTAGGGGCTCTCACCCTCCTCCTGAGAAAAGGCCTAGACAGGATATCCCTTATGATTCCTCTGATCAGGCTTCTGTATCTTCAGTTTCTTCCTCTGATCAGGATTACTCTTTTCCTCCTTATGAGGATTCGGATGCAGAGGATTCTGTTCCCTCTGCCTCTCCCTCTGAAGATTTCTCTTTTGGGGAAACCTTGCATGAGATGAGGGAGTATTTTCATTGGGAAGGTCAGGATTATTCTGCTTCCAAAAAGAGGCTTAGGGAATTTCTTCTTCTCCCTCAACATAGGCCTTTAGCTATTCCTCCTGTACTTGACATTGTGGATGATGCCTTCTCTGAAGCTAACTTGAATCCTGATTCCATGCCGCCTGCACCTTCTAAGCCTGATAGATTTTACAGGGTGCCTGATTCCCATCAATTCTTATTTAAGAACCCTTCTGCTGATCCTGAAACTATTTCGCAGGGTTCCAAGGCTGCTAAGGCCACCTCCTCTAAGAATCCTATCCCTCTGAAAAGGATTCTCGTGCCTTGGACAGGTGGGGCAAAAAGGTTTCTACTTCAGCTACCCTCTCTATTAGAGCTTTAAATTGCCAGTTTCACATGTTTAAGTATCAACAGTTTCTTTTATCCGTTTTAAAACAAAGGCTTTCTACCTTTCCTGCATGTGCTGAGGACAAGGAATTACAGGATGTGTTGCATGCAACTGAACAAGTTAGCAAACATAGTTTACATTGTGGTTTTGATGCCTTAGAGGCTTCCTGCAGGGCTGCTGCCTCTGGAACTGTTATCAGGAGACATGCTTGGCTTTGTGAGCAGAATTTACCTGAACAAGTTAAGGCTAAATTGCTAGATGCCCCTGTTCAGCATGATGTCTTATTTGGATCTAAGGCTGAGGAGGTTATTAAAAAGATGGAAGAAAAAGCCAAGTCTATGCAGACTGTAAAAGATTTTTTGCAAGTACAGCCCCCTAGATTTTCTAGAAATTGGTCCTTTCCCACTTCTGACAGGCCTCAAAGGGGAAGATATAGACGCTCCAGAGGTCGGGCGCAGGCTCAGGCCTCTTACAGATCTAGACAGTGGACTGCTTCTTCACCTAGAAGGGGAGAAGACAGACCTCAAACCCAAAGAAAGCAGACCCAATGACTCCCTCTGTTGGGCTACAGGTCCTCCTCCCTGGATGCCCCTCTCGGAGGAAAACTTTCTCACCAAAATTGGACTCACATTACCCAGGACAAATGGGTGTTAGACGTGATTTTGAAAGGCTACAGATTCCACTTTCACACTCTGCCAAGGCCTTCCGGCTGGCAAGATCTGCCAAAACATCAGTGGACAGAGGCCTTAAATCAAGTGGACGCTTTATTAGCCTTAAGAGCCATAGAACCTGTTCCACCTCTAGAGGTGGGGAAAGGTTTTTACTCAAGACTTTTTCTGGTCCCAAGAAATCAAAGCTCCTGGAGACCTATTCTGGACCTCTCAATATTAAACACCTTTTTGGAAATTCCAAAATTCAAGATGCTTACACTTCAACAACTTCTCCCAATGCTCTCACAAGATGCTTGGATGGTAACATTGGACTTAAAAGAGGCATACTTACACGTCCCCATAAGGCAACAATGCAGAAAGTACCTCAGATTCAAGGCAGGCTCGAGACACTTCCAATTCTCTGTACTGCCATTTGGCTCATCTACTGCGCCCAGAGTTTTTACCAAATGCCTGGCTCCAGTAGTAGCTTACTGCAGACTTCAGGGGATTCAGATTTACCCCTATCTGGATGACTGTCTAATTCAGGCAGACAGCAAAGACCTTTTACTTCAACACCTGCATTTTGTTCAACGTCTTCTCCTACTACTGGGATTCTCAGTGAACACAAAAAAGTCACATTTGATTCCTTCTCAACGAATGATCTTTTTGGGAGCTCTTCTAGACACAAGTTTACAGATGGCCTTCCTTGCTCCAGAAAAACAGTTACAGCTGGCTTTAATCTTCAAGACCTTGGCAACCTTGGGCACTGTGATGCACATGCAAGACGAGGCTTGAAAACCAAAGCTAAAGAGGAGTGTAAAACATTACAGGGTTTTGGTATTGGGAAATACTTCAGACGCATTCAGTGGAGTCAGTAAGTTAGCATTTGGACTAATATGCAAAAGGTCTTTTGCAGTACACTCACTAGTGCCTGAGTATCACTAGAGCCCGAGTACAGAAGTCTGGTCCAATATCCATAATATTCAGGAGGAAAAGACCGTCTCAGTTGATATTATTCAGGAGAATCAGAATATACATGCATAGATTTTGGATATATTTATCAGTACTGTTACTGTTCTCCAGCATTCCAGGATTTCTGCAGACTGTTATTGTTTATCAGCACTGTTCTTGAAGATAGTATTCGATATTGTTAATGTCTAATAAGGCATTATTAACCAAACTACAGTGTGTGCAAAATGTATTCTGAAAAATACAAAAAGACTTGGCGCATAAAGGAGAGACTGGCACCTGTTCAGCATAAGTTTTATTTTATTTTTTATTTTATTTTATTTTACATTTGTTGACCGGGCTAGTCTAGCTGGATACATGTCCATTTTCAGTAGAGGCCTGGGGAGAAAATCTCCAAGAATAACAAACAAAAAACAATAAACAATAAAAAACATATATAAAGTACAATCTTGAACAAGTTTACAGAAGAAGACATGCAAAATTCAATCAAGGAAGAAGTACCAATAAAGTTGTATACCAAAAACAATATAGAAAATAGTATTGAGTAGAACAGATGTATAAATATTTTTTTTTTGTTATATTTTTAAAGATATGAAATATTAACTGCCATACTACCATTGAGCAGGACTGGAGCAGTAAACAATAAGGGAATATTCATGAGAGGATGTAATATACAAGTATATACAAAGAATTCACTCAAAAGTTTCATGATAAGCAGATTTTATAGGGAAGGCTTAGGATGATGCAGGTAGTTATTAGTGAGAAGTATAACAGTTAGTCAGGGATAATACAGGAAACATAACCAGTGTGACTTGTGATGAAGCTTGAGTTTCTTTTTAAAAAAGTGTATGAGAGCAGAGAGTTGTGAGTTCAGTGGGTAGTAGATTCCATAGCTTACCAATGGTATTAGAGAAAAAGGAGTCCCCTGCTAAATTGTTGGATCTGCAAATGTTAAACAGTAGTTTGTTAGAAGAGCGTAAGTTTTTAGGATTATGGTAGGGGGTAAGTAGGTTTGAGAGTATAGGAGTATTGGTGGGTTGATACAGGGTTTTGTGGGCAATAGTAAGCTGTGAAAAGTGTAGATGGTGTAGAAACTCTAACCAATCAAGTTGTAAGACAGTGATGAGTTCTGAAAGGAGAGGCAGTAGCAAATCTGGCAATATAGTTATAGGATACTGTCATTTTGTTAATGTTGGTTTTAGAAAGATTTGTATAAATGGGTGAAGCATAGAGTAGAGTAGAGATGAGATTAGATGTTCTTCGTGTTTCACTGTTGCAGTCATAACTGTAGGGTACTCCTGCCAGCAGGCAGCCCGAGGTCGGCCAGAATATCAAAGTCTGGGTCCGGCGTCGGCTGTATCAGCAAGTACCCTGACGTCAGAACGCATGGGTATAAAGCTGACAGCCGACGCCATCTTCTCCAGTCTTTCTTGCCGTGCGGTGCAAAGCAGTTCGCTAGTTGTTGGTTGGCATTTTCAAGACAACGTGGTGTGATTGTAGTCGGTCCGAAGTTTTCTACTTCTCTTCTCAAAGCTAAGTACCCCGTTGGGGAAACCTTTTTCTTGCTCCTCCGATGTCAGAAAAAGTTAATAATTGTGTATTGTGTGGAAATCAAATACCTCATAAAGATTTCCACTCTTACTGTCTACCTTGCTTTAGGCCCTGACCACGACGTTTCTTGCTGTCGGTTCTGTGCCAGGTTTAATTCTCACACTATCAAGCGTAGGTACGATTGGGCCTTGAATTACTTCGGTAGACGATTTAATTATAGGATGTCGTCGGATACTTTACCGACTACCGGAATACAGAAGAAACGCAAAGACAAGGACAGGCCTCCGAGGTCCAAACAGGATACTTTGCAGCCGGAGCCGGGTTCGGCGGTCGTCAGTGAGGCGCTTTTGCAGCCCCTGTCGTCCGTCACTTCAGAACCGATGGCCGACATGGACTCCCATGGGGAGCCATCTAGGCCCAGTAACTTGTCTGCTGCAGGACCTTCGGACGTCGCTCCTTCAGATGGGTCCGGAACCGCTGTGCAGGTACCGGCTTCTGAGGGGGTCTTCAGGCCTTCACATATTACTATTTCCACAAAGACAAAGGCTAAGTCAAAGACTCCTGTTAAACCCAGACTTTCTGCTCAAGCTTCTTCGGATTCAGCTCCTAAGACTCAGAAGCAATTACTACGGATGGCTGAGGATTTATTAACTATGATTAGGGGCTCTCACCCTCCTCCTGAGAAAAGGCCTAGACAGGATATCCCTTATGATTCCTCTGATCAGGCTTCTGTATCTTCAGTTTCTTCCTCTGATCAGGATTACTCTTTTCCTCCTTATGAGGATTCGGATGCAGAGGATTCTGTTCCTCTGCCTCTCCTCTGAAGATTTCTCTTTTGGGGAAACCTTGCATGAGATGAGGGAGTATTTTCATTGGGAAGGTCAGGATTATTCTGCTTCCAAAAAGAGGCTTAGGGAATTTCTTCTTCTCCCTCAACATAGGCCTTTAGCTATTCCTCCTGTACTTGACATTGTGGATGATGCCTTCTCTGAAGCTAACTTGAATCCTGATTCCATGCCGCCTGCACCTTCTAAGCCTGATAGATTTTACAGGGTGCCTGATTCCCATCAATTCTTATTTAAGAACCCTTCTGCTGATCCTGAAACTATTTCGCAGGGTTCCAAGGCTGCTAAGGCCACCTCCTCTAAGAATCCTATCCCCTCTGAAAAGGATTCTCGTGCCTTGGACAGGTGGGGCAAAAAGGTTTCTACTTCAGCTACCCTCTCTATTAGAGCTTTAAATTGCCAGTTTCACATGTTTAAGTATCAACAGTTTCTTTTATCCGTTTTAAAACAAAGGCTTTCTACCTTTCCTGCATGTGCTGAGGACAAGGAATTACAGGATGTGTTGCATGCAACTGAACAAGTTAGCAAACATAGTTTACATTGTGGTTTTGATGCCTTAGAGGCTTCCTGCAGGGCTGCTGCCTCTGGAACTGTTATCAGGAGACATGCTTGGCTTTGTGAGCAGAATTTACCTGAACAAGTTAAGGCTAAATTGCTAGATGCCCCTGTTCAGCATGATGTCTTATTTGGATCTAAGGCTGAGGAGGTTATTAAAAAGATGGAAGAAAAAGCCAAGTCTATGCAGACTGTAAAAGATTTTTTGCAAGTACAGCCCCCTAGATTTTCTAGAAATTGGTCCTTTCCCACTTCTGACAGGCCTCAAAGGGGAAGATATAGACGCTCCAGAGGTCGGGCGCAGGCTCAGGCCTCTTACAGATCTAGACAGTGGACTGCTTCTTCACCTAGAAGGGGAGAAGACAGACCTCAAACCCAAAGAAAGCAGACCCAATGACTCCCTCTGTTGGGCTACAGGTCCTCCTCCCCTGGATGCCCCTCTCGGAGGAAAACTTTCTCTTTTTTACCAAAATTGGACTCACATTACCCAGGACAAATGGGTGTTAGACGTGATTTTGAAAGGCTACAGATTCCACTTTCACACTCTGCCAAGGCCTTCCGGCTGGCAAGATCTGCCAAAACATCAGTGGACAGAGGCCTTAAATCAAGTGGACGCTTTATTAGCCTTAAGAGCCATAGAACCTGTTCCACCTCTAGAGGTGGGGAAAGGTTTTTACTCAAGACTTTTTCTGGTCCCAAGAAATCAAAGCTCCTGGAGACCTATTCTGGACCTCTCAATATTAAACACCTTTTTGGAAATTCCAAAATTCAAGATGCTTACACTTCAACAACTTCTCCCAATGCTCTCACAAGATGCTTGGATGGTAACATTGGACTTAAAAGAGGCATACTTACACGTCCCCATAAGGCAACAATGCAGAAAGTACCTCAGATTCAAGGCAGGCTCGAGACACTTCCAATTCTCTGTACTGCCATTTGGCTCATCTACTGCCCAGAGTTTTTACCAAATGCCTGGCTCCAGTAGTAGCTTACTGCAGACTTCAGGGGATTCAGATTTACCCCTATCTGGACGACTGTCTAATTCAGGCAGACAGCAAAGACCTTTTACTTCAACACCTGCATTTTGTTCAACGTCTTCTCCTACTACTGGGATTCTCAGTGAACACAAAAGTCACATTTGATTCCTTCTCAACGAATGATCTTTTTGGGAGCTCTTCTAGACACAAGTTTACAGATGGCCTTCCTTGCTCCAGAAAAACAGTTACAGCTGGCTTCAATCTTCAAGACCTTGGCAACCTTGACTCAGCTCACTGCAAGGAAATTCCTGCAGGCTTTGGGCTACATGGCCTCTTGCATCCTGTTGATTCCAAATGCGAGGCCTCACATGAGGAAACTTCAATGGTACCTAAAGAGTGTATGGTCTCAGCATTGCCACAGTCTGGATACAATGATTCCACTGATTCCCTGCCTCCAGAAGGAATTCCTTTGGTGGTCCAGGGCGTGTGTTTTGAACAAAGGGAAACACTTTCGTCTTCCTTAACCTACTCAGATCATAACCACGGACGCCTCGGATTATGCTTGGGGAGCTCATTTTCTAGACAAATGCCAACAGGGCTCTTGGACAAACAAGCACCTTCTATGGCACATCAACTTGAAAGAAATGTTGGCAGTCCAAAATGCTCTTCTAGCCTTCCAGACTCTTTTGAATCCAGGACCTCTGCTAATTCGAACAGACAATACCACAGTCATGTGGTACATAAACAAGCAAGGGGGCTCTCACTCTTACCCCCTTTGCAGACTTGCCATGACTTTATGGGACACAGCCCTAAATTTGAATCTGGATCTTCAGGCACAGTTCATTCCAGGAAATCAGAATCTCTTAGCAGACAGCCTAAGCAGAAACATTTTGGATCCTCACGAATGGATGTTGGACCCCAACTTATTCAGCAAGATAACTGCAGCTTGGGGCTGTCCTCCGATAGATCTGTTTGCATCCCATCTCAACCATCAGTTGCCTCTCTTTTGCACCAGGTCCTTCCACAAGACAGCTTGGAAAGTGGTTGCCCTTTCCTTCAGCTGGAGGAATCTTTCGGGATATGCCTTCCCTCCTCTTCCTCTTCTGCCTCGGGTATTGCTAAAGATAAAGCTGGTCAAACCCAGACTGATCATTTTGATAGCTCCAAATTGGCCTCGTCAGTTTTGGTATCCAACTCTACTGCACCTTTGCTTGGAGAACCCCCTTGGAGTCTTCCTCTGACCCATTCTCTACTGTCTCAGCATCAGGGTCAGGTATTTCACTCTCAAATCAAGACTCTCTGCCTGGCAGCTTGGCTCCTCAAAGGCAATTGATTCCTTCTTCTCTTCCTAAACAAGTTTTGGATATTCTTTTGGAAGCTAGGTGTCCTAGTACAAGGAAATCTTATGCTTCTAAATGGAAAAGATTTTGTATTTGGATGCAAGATCGTGGCTCTGATCCTTTTTTACCCTATATTCCCTCTATTTTACTTTATCTCTCGGACCTTTTGATTAAAGGTCTTTCCTTTTCTTCCATTAAAATTCATGCTTCTGCTATTTCGGCTCATTTCAATTGTGATCCTCCCATTTTTTCCAACCAGCTGGTTAGACAATTTCTGAGAGGAGCTAAGAATTTAAGACCTCCTAGATCTCCTCCTGTCCCTCCTTGGGATCTCAACTATGTCTTGGAAAAGCTTACTTTGCCTCCTTTTGAGCCTGCTGCCTCTGCGGATATTAAGTTCTTATCCTGGAAGACCGCTATCTTGTTGGCCTTGACTTCTGCCAGAAGGGTGTCTGAGTTACAAGCCCTCATGACCGTGGAACCATACCTCATCTTCCATCAGGACAGAGTTTCCTTGAGGACCAATCCTACTTTTATGCCTAAGGTAGTTTCTAGAGTGGCTCTAAATCAGACTATTCACCTTCCTACCTTTTTCCCAAAACCCCAAAATAAGGGGGAAAGGATTTTGCATTCATTGGACGTACACAGGCAACTACGTTTTTACCTGGACAAAACTAAAGATTTCAGAAAATCAGATCGATTGCTTATCTCATTTGCTTCCAGTTCTCTAGGTAAAGCTATTTCTAATCAAACTATTTCCAAATGGATTGCTCATGGAATAAGATATTGTTACTCTTTTTATGGAAAACAGATTCCAGGTACTGTCAGGACTCATTCTACTAGAGCAGCTGCCACTTCAGCAGCCTTTCTCAGAGGAGTTCCTACCAAGGACATTCTGGAGGCTGCCACTGGAGCTCTGTGCATACCTTTTCCAAGCACTATAACCTCCCTTTGTACTCTAAGTCTAGGGCAGGCTTTGCCTCTGCTGTTTTGCAGAGTCTTCTAGCTGCTCCTTCTTCATAACCTCCTCCCGTGTTCTCAGCTTTGGGATTCTACCCTACAGTTATGACTGCAACAGTGAAACACGAAGAACATAGTACAGTTGTGTATACCTACCATAAATGTAGATGTTCGAGTGTCTTCACTGTTGCAGTCGGTGTTTCCCTCCCTCCAGACCCCTCTTGTTTCTTTTTGCTTACTTTGTTTCCTTTTCAACTACCTTTCTGGTGTATTTGTGTTTCCCTTGGGACACCTTTTGGTTTTATGGGGGCTTCTGACATCAGGGGCAAGAAAGGCTGGAGAAGATGGCGTCGGCTGTCAGCTTTATACCCATGCGTTCTGACGTCCGGGTACTTGCTGATACAGCCGACGCCGGACCCAGACTTTGATATTCTGGCCGACCTCGGGATGCCTGCCGGCAGGAGTACCCTACAGTTATGACTGCAACAGTGAAGACACTCTAACATCTACATTTATGGTAGGTATACACAACTGTACTTTCTGGCTATAGCAGTTCTGGCTTCTGGTGTAAGAAAGGGTTTGATTCTATAGAGGGATACAAGTTTCTTGTTGACTGTTTTTTTATTGTACTGTTAATATGCGTGTCATAGTTGATATTATTATCTATAGTTATTCCTAGGAGTTTGGTAGTTAGGTCTGGAGAGATAACAGTACCATTGTTAGATGTAAGTGTAAAATGTGTGGGGGTGGACTTACGGGTTTGTGAGAAGAGTAGCAGTTTAGTTTTCTTTGGGTTTAGGAGGAGGCAGCGGTTTGTAAACCATTGTTCAACAGTATTAAATGCATTCTGGGTAAGGGTCTGCAGTTCAGTTTGAGAAATGGCTGAGCAGATAATAGTGGAGTCATCTGCATACTGAATGCAGGTAGTATATGGAATTGCTGACTGAAGGTCATTAATATAGATGTAAAATAGGAGTGGACCTAATATGGAGCCTTGAGGGACACCAAGGGAGATAGATTAGAAAGGTTATTGTGCCAGAGTACCGCTTGTTTTCTGTTTTCAAGGTAAGATTTGAACCAGTTAATGGTTAAGGGGTCAAGTGATAGAGATATCATTATATGTAAGAGCAGTTGGTGATATTAACCATGTCGAAAGCTTTGGATAAATCAATGATTACTGCAGAGGATAGAATGCCTTTGTTATGGTTCTTGTTAATACAATCTGTAAATGATAGGGCAGTGGTGGTACTATGGTAAGGTCTGAAACCATGTTGACAGTTGGCAAGTATGTTATTTTGGAGAAGGTGGTTAAGAAGTTGCTTCTGGATACACTTTTCCATAATTTTTGCCAGAGGAGATAGCAAAGCTATAGGATGAAAGTTAGAGAAATCATTAGAGTTCCCACCTTTGTGTAGTGGAGTAATGTAAGAAATTTTCCAGATGGATGGGATATTTCCTCAACTTATGGTTCTGTTGATAAGAATGGATATAGGGTAGGCAATGGATTTAGCTCCTTTTTGAAGGTATTCTGCTGGGAGTTGGTCAGCTGAAGGGGTGGTAGGTTTTAGTTTTAGTAGAAGAGAGCATATACTAGAAGTAGACACTGGTTGTAATTGAAAAGATGGAGGAGGATTTAAAGATGAGTTTGGCAGATTTGAGGTGTCTGGCGATAGATGGCTAGCAAGACATTGGATGGCATTGGTAAAGAAAGAATGAAAGGAGTTGGCAGTGTGAATAGAATTATCGGGGTTGGAGCCTAGAGGGTTAGGGGTGATAGATTGCCTGGGTGAAGAAGTTTGTTAATGCTGTTCCAAAACTTTTGAGGTTTCTTTTGATAGGTTTGCTGTATTTGGACGTAGAAGTTCTTTTTATCTAGCACAGTGGCTTTTTTAGTATGATTTCTTAGTTGTCTAAATGTTGGGTAATCCGATGGGTTTTTAGTAGAACGCCATTTTATCCAGGATTTGTCTCTCAGATGGATTTTTTGCCTAGTAGTATTAGAGAGCCAGGGTGCTGGTTTAGCTTTGCATCTAATAGAGCGTAATGGGGCATGGTGGTTCAGGATGGTTAAGAATGTGGTATTAAAATAGGCTACAGCTTCATCAAGTGGAAGATATTTTAGTTCTGTCTGGAATAGTTCAGAGTTAAATTGCTTTTTGTAGTGTACAGTTCTGGCAATGTTGGGATGAGTGAGGTTGGTTTTAGATCTAATAAAATAGGTTAGGGAGTGGTCACTTAGATCATCTGGGAGGGTCCCTACTTGTAGGTATGTAGAGGATTATTAGTAAGTATCCAGTCCAAGGTACTTTCTTTGCTGTTAGGTTTGTGAGTTCTGGTAGAAGAGTTAATAGTTTGTGTAAAGCCATATAAGTTAACATGGGTGGAAGGGTGTATATTATTACAAGACTGCCAATCAATATTAAAGTCTCCTAAAATTATGGTTTCTTGTGGGAGATTGATAGAAAGCCAATGTAGGATATTTTCAAGGGTATTAATATTGTTTCCTGGAGGCAGGTATAAACAGATGACATTTATAGCTTTACAAGAGTTGACCTGAAGTTTAGTGATAAGTATTTCAGCTCAGTTGTCTAAAGGTGGGTCAAGGTCTATAGTGCTGATTTGTAGTTCTGTTTTGTAGAGGATTGCGACCCCTCCTCCCTTTTTGGTAGTACGGTCTTTTCTAATGATATTATAACCAGGTGGGGTTACTTCATTATCTTTAATTATGGGTTTAAGCCAAGTTTCAGATAAGCATAGGATATCAAATTGGTGGACATCTAGGAGGGCATGGAGGTGTGGGGTTTTATTATTAATGCTGCGTATATTTTAGATGTGCTATGAGGAGAGAGTTAGCAGGCTTGGAAGGGGTTATGGGGCTACTAGTGATTAGAGTACATTTTTCAGAGGTAGAGGTATGGTTAGGACCAGGCTTTGGATGTATGTCTCCATCTAGTAGGGAGTGAAGGTATATGATGTGTTTAGGGTAAAGTGGCTTGCAAGAATAGTTGAGTAGTTTTTTTTATGATTGTGATTGGTATATTTAATGGGTGCTAGTCTGTGATATTTGGGAAGTGTGTAGTTGGGTGTGGATATAATGTTTAGGAAATTTGGAGTAGTGGCTAGTGGTAATGTAGAAGTATGTTTAGAGGGAAAGGGAAGGGAGGAGTAAAGTGGATGTTCATAAGAGGTTAGGAGATAGAAAGTTAAAAGAGAAGGAAGAGTGTAAGTAGGAGAAGTAGTTGAATTAGGTATTGGGTGGGAGATTTTGACATTATGGAATTAATAGATGGGAGCTGAATGAAGGGTGGGGTTGGTAGGCAGGTGTAGAGGTGTATATGGTGGAGGAAGTAAATAACAGAGGTAATGGGAGGTAGGTGTTACTAATTGTGTTGTGTTAAGGGAGGTGGGGTGTGAGAATGTGAACAGTGTGATTGGTGTAGTGGTTGACTGGGTGTGGTGTAGGAGGAATAAGTGTAGGAGCACTGGGTGCAGGTGGGAATTGGGGGCAGGGTAGGGGAGTGGAGCGGGATGAAACAAGGAGTCCTCAATCAGTGAAATAGAGAGGCTACAGGTGAGTGCAAAGGTGGGAAGTGTAGTAGGGAGATGAGAGGCTTAGCAGTGGGAGATTTAGGATGATTAGAGGGGAAAGTAGTGATATGAGATACTTTAGGGCACAGTAGAATGGAAAGAGAAGGAGGGCGGCCACGGTGGTGCAGTGGTTAGCATTGCCGCCTCACAGCAAGAGGTTCTCCGGTTCGATCCTCAGCTGGGGTGCCTTCTGTGCGGAGTCTGCATGTCCTCCCTGTGGTCGCGTGGGTTTCCTCCGGCTGCTCTGGTTTCCTCCCACATCCCAAAGACATGCTGCATGTGGATTGGACACTCCTAAATTGGCCCTAGGTGTGCGTGTGAGTGTGCCTTCGGTGGAAGGTTGGGCGCCGGGCTGGCAACTCGACACCGTAAAACTCCACTGCCATTCAATGTGCGGACAGGTGATCCGCTGTGGCGACCCCTGACCGGGATAAAGCCGAAAGAAGAAGAATGGAAAGAGAAGGAGTTTAAAGAGAGCTGGGAACTTAGTAAAGGTAGCTTAGTACGAGAAAAGCTAAAGTAAAGAACAGAAGGCGTAGATAGTGAGATGTGAAAGAAAAGGGTAAAGATATTTGGCAGACAGCAAATATAGAGGCACCACCTGGTGGGCAGTCACCTTATTACAGAAAAATGCAACACCTAAGGTAATGCCAGGCTGAGGAAGATATGAAGGTGTAGGAAAGGCCGGAGTAAAGATAAAAGTAAGTTTGGATAAAGTATTGGGAAGTAGAGTATAAGATAAGATGGAAGTGAGGATAAAACAAAAAGCTATGGGGGGGGGGTGTTTTGGCTGCTGCCTAACCTGGCAGTATAGTTGTATATTATTATGGGTACTGTCTTTCAGTTAGCTGTAGCACACATACTTTCTCTTTCAGTGTTCCTGGGAGGTCTCACAGGGAGCTGATAGGTAAATTCTTTACACTGAGAGTGTTTCCTTGGGCATCAAGCAGGGCAGATTCAGGCAGTCAGGCTTAGGGATATGCAGGAACACAGAGGTTTCTCTTTCAGTGTTCCTGGGAGGTCTCACAGAGAGCTGATAGGTAAATTCTTTACACTGAGAGTGTTTCCTTGGGCATCAAGCAGGGCAGATTCAGGCAGTCAGGCTTAGGGATATGCCGGAACACAGAGGTGCAGGTGGAAGTGCCTGAGCAGGGTGGAAAGCAGCCAGGTCTAGGGTAAAAGTGGAAAGTTTAAGTAATTGACAGGTAAAGACACTCATTCCAGTCTCATTTCACTTGTTTCCAGTTAATTCCAGTATACTACAGTTTTAGCAATTCTTTCAATGGTGAGCCTACCAGCGATTGGGGGGGGGGGGGCAACAGTTAAAGTCCCAAAACCCCATAGCAACCTTTTTCAGCAGTCAGACTGCATGCATCCTACAGAACAAACTTTAGGGCAAAGTAAAAGCAGTCTATGTCACTTTGTTCCAGTCTATCAGTAACTACAGCAGAAGTCTTTCATAACATACTTTACAGCAGCACACCAGTGTTTTTTTTCAGATGGGGGACTGTGAAATCGATACAGAATAAGGACGCAGCTGACAACACTACAGTTACTCCTTACAGAGAAGACCTTTCAAGTAAGACACCACTAGTATTCCAGATGTAAACTTCATACAGAAAACAGCCAGAGCAGACACACCATACCTCTGTGTACAGTATTTGCAGCTGTTGGACAGATGGCAGAACACCAGTGTTATTCAAAACACTACTTCAGCAAAAGTCTCAAAGAACATCAATAGACCAGCAGGACTTCAGAAAATCTACAAACTTCAGCAGTGTTCTTTCAGAACGTAAAAAAAAATCTGTTTAACAGTAACTTACTTCACTATCTCCACAAACTTTCAAGTTTCCATTGTGACGTCACACAGCCAGGATGCAAGAAAAGTTTTAAAAAGCCACAGACAACACACATTAATCATAAAGTTAGTCTCTCCTGTAAATCTAGGCATTTATGTACCTTTTAGCTAATTCAGAGAGTGATCATCAAAAAAAGTTTAAATACATCAATTATAGTAAAAAACTGTGTTCTAGAAATGTTCATTTAAATGAAAAGGTTATTAGTTCAGGAATGTTACATCTTTCCAAATGCAAAAGGGTTTAATCACAGAAGCACACTGCAACAGATGCACTCTCATGATTCACATAATGAGTCGGCTTCTGTCAGTAATTTTTGTTTACAGTCTTCAGACAGTGTAAATGCTACAGCACATGTAATTCAAGATAGTTAATTCATAGTACAGTTTCAAATGCAAATGTTCAGAATGTAATAAATTCTAGTTTACATGTAATTCAAAGTATAGAGTTAAGTAGCAGTATTGTAAATACAGACATAAACAGTCAATGTATGTAACATGCAGATTTCCTTACCAAACATAAAGCAGACATTTACAATGTCTCAAGTTTGCATTATTTCAAATACAGATGTTCAGTGTGTCATAAATTCTAGTTTGTTTTCAGAAGCCAATGCAAATATTGCACTGAGGGGGATAAATTTCACATACTTGCATAAAGGACAGACAAGTACACTTCCAGAATTAGATCAGTTAATCTCTACTAATAAATGTGTATGTTGTATAAAGGAAGATGTTAAGTTGTCAATCTCGCCTTCATTCTTGCTGGATGGGTTCGGAGCCAAACCTCGGCTCCGACTCGGCCTATACTAAAGCTCAAGAGCTAATTTTACCGGCTCGAGGCAACCCTATATCTCATGATGCTAGGCCGTAACTACCCAGATCTCTTTTGCTGCTTTCGCTAGCGAGGTGCTCTTTTAACCGACTCACAGGTTAGTGACTTATTTTAAGAAAAATCTTAGTTTTCTACTTAGTTTTCCTGAGAATAGTAGGATATATTTCTAAATAGGCTAGTTTTTCTGTTATTTAAAATTTTTATTTCCTATTTTTATCCCTTATCCCTGTCATACTCCCCACCCTAGGTTAGGCCGTAGGCCCTTCCGTTTTTTTTTCTTTAGTTCCCTCACAGGGATTAGATGTGTGAGTGTGCCTTTAGTATCCCTGTATCCCTGTATCCCTGTCTGTTTTAGTGTGTGGGTGTGTGTTTTTTCTAACTTTACAATTGTTTTTTTCCTTTCGACAGCAATATGTCGAAAGAGACAAAGGTCTCAGGCTTCAAGAAGTGTGACTCGTGCTGTCAGAAGATGTCGCTGACAGACGGTCACACTACTTGTGTTTATTGCCTGGGACCCCTGCACCTGCAGGACTCTTGCTCTGTGTGCCATGCATTCAGCCCAAGAGTCCTGCAGGAGCGCAGGAATAAGTTGATCCTGAGGGGCTTATTAAAGCCCGAAGGTTCCCCGGCTAAGTCCGTGCCGGAGAAGCCTTCGAAGCCACCTAAACCGTCGGCTCCCTGCTCTAAGCCTTCGGATGGTGGCTCACCTTCTGCGACACGATCGGCTCCGGCTGGAGCCGATTCCTCTGTATCGCAGCTGCCTGCATCGGCTCTGGCCGGAGCCGATGCCTCCAAGACTCAATCTTCACCGTTGGCTCTGGCCGGAGCCGACGTGTCTACGGCTCCATCGGCTCCACCAATGTCGATGCCCTCCTCACGCAAGAGGTCCAGATCTCCATCTCTGGAATTTATCCATTCGGCTCCGAGGTCACCTTTACTCTCGGAGCGGAGCCATCGGAGCCATTACTCTCGGTCTTCCAGGCTTTCCGACCATGACCTTGAGAGGGTGGTTAGCAGACTGTTAAAGTCTCAGGCACTGGCCCAAATGCTTCATAGCCCGTCTCATCAGATAGTGGCTTCGTCCATACAACCTACTATTCCTCCTTCGACTTTGCCCCAGTGTTCGGAGCCGGAGCTCCTCGGAGCTGTGACCATTGTGACTTCGGAGCCGATACCTCCCCCTTCGGCTCCGTCTGCGCCGATCTCGTCCATGGTGCCTTCCTTGGAGGGATCCGGGTGCTTGGACTCTCTCGCTGGCTCCGAGGGGGTGAGCGGCATCGGACCCTTGTCTGACCCCATTCTCCCTCTCGAAGAGTCAGCGCTGGTGAGTTCGGCCCCGACATCGGCTTCGGAGCCGTCCCTGTCGGTGCCGGCTGGGGTTCCTAGTTGTTCGGAGTGGGAGCCCTCTGGCCTGCCTGATAGAGGCACCTTCGAGGTCATGAGGAGTGTACTGGCCCCAGTGCCTGCTCTGCGGTCAGCTCCATCAGCTCCTCCCACTGTAGTGCCTGCTGAGGTCTGTTCCCACTCTCTCGTCCCCGGCCGTGGAGATCCAACGCCTCAGGTTTCCCCGTTGGGAATATCCTCCTCTTCCGAGGTTTCTCCTGATCCGTCAGCTGAACCCCCCGCATAAGAGGACATGTAAGAGGAAGCATGTGGACTCCCCTGAGTCGGTCACATCTGATACCGACTTGGATGAGTCGGAAGGATCCCCAAGGTCCCCCTCTGAGGATGTCTCCTTCTCTGACATCCTTGAAATCCTTAAACAGAGGGGGAACTTGTCTTCCCTTAATCCTTCCGAGGACTAGTCTGTTTACCTGGAGGCTTTTGGTTCTCGACCCTCCACCTCCTGGGTGTCTCTGCCCTTCGACCCCCTTATGGAAGTGGTGGCGCAGAAGGCATGGACGGCCCCTGATTCGATGGAACCCACCCCACGGAGGCCTTTCAAATTTATAGCAGCTCCTACGGATAAGCAATTTTTATCTAAAGGTGTCCCAGTTGATGCCATGGTGGTGGCGGCAGCCACCAAGAAGGAACTGGCTAATCCTTCAGTGCCAATCCATCCGCCTAACAAGGAATCTAGGACAATGGATAGGTACGGCAAGCGGATGTTCTTGTCAGTGACTTTTGCCATGCAGTCGCTGAATTACTTATGTCACTTCACCCATCTTCAAAGAGACATTCTCAAAGAACTGGGTGAGGTTCTACAGGATCCATCAACTGCTGGGTCTCAGGACAAAATTAACTCACAGCTAGGAACACTGAATTCCATTGTCAACTCCTCCATGCGGCTTATTTCCTATGCAGCCGATGGAGCGAGTAGGGCCGCAGGCACAGGTGTGGCTTTAAGGCGTCACGCCTGGATGCGGCTTTGCAACTTCGCAGACCCCTTCAAGGCGTCCTTCACTAACTCCCCCTTTGATGGTTCAGCGTTGTTTGGACCTCAAGTGAAAGATACTTTGACCAGATGCGAACAAGATGGCAAGACTCTTTCTGCCGTAGGAGTCCATTTTTCAACCCCATCTAGACCATATCCTAAGGGTCAAAAGGGTGGAAAAATGTGGTTCTGCAAATCACAAGGATTCGCGCCTGACGCAAGAGGTCAGTTCCCCCCTAGAGGCAGAGGGGGGAACAACAACAACAGATGCCATCCAAGAGGCAGAGGGGGTCCGCAGAATCAGGGTAGCAGAGAAACCCTCTCTGACAAATCCTTCCAGCATCCCTGAAGTGCTGCCCAACTGTCCACCTTTTGAGGCAGTTGGGGGAAGATTATCGCTGTACCCACAAGCCTGGCTCTCCCTCACTCAAGACAAATGGGTGCAGTCGATTATATCCGAGGGTTACAAAATCCCCTTTATCCAAACCCCAACTATTCAAATGGGGTCTCTTCCAGATGTTCCACCCAGTCTAAGGGAACAAGCAGCACTAGAAATATCAAAGCTGCTAAAAAAGAGAGCCATCCAACCAGTCCCAGCTGACCAACTAGGATCCGGAGTCTACTCAAAGTTCTTTTTGATACCAAAAAAAAAACAGGGGACTGGAGGCCAATATTGGATCTCAGCAAACTAAACAAGTTTGTAAAAAGAACGAGGTTCCGGATGGTCACGCTACAGTCCATTCTACCCCTTCTGGGCAAGGACAATTGGATGTGCTCAGTGGACCTTCAGGATGCGTACTATCACATCAAAATACACAGGTGCTCCAGAAGGTTTCTCCGCTTCCGGCTGGGGGCCAGTCACTACCAGTTCAGAGCCCTGCCCTTTGGTCTCACTACAGTCCCCTGAGTGTTCACCAAATGTATGACGGTGGTTACGGCTCACCTGAGACGTCAAGGATTCCAGGTGTTTCCATACCTAGACGACTGGCTCCTCACTGCTACCACCAGGTGTCAACTTCTTCTAGCCAGAGACTACACCATTCACATTTGCAAAGAGCTAGGTATCTCTCTAAATTTCGAAAAGTCTCCCTTGTTGCCTTGTCAGCCTATTACCTTCATAGGCGCCACCTTGCAACACCGTTCAGCTCTCAGCAAAGTTAACAGAGCAGAGGGTCTTAGATATTCAAAATCATGTTCACATCCTCCTTCAGAGCAACAAAATTCAGGCCAGGTATGTTCTGAAAGTATTAGGTCTCATTGCGGCAGCCATCGCTCTTCTTCCCCTTGCCCGCTTTTACATGCGGCTTCTTCGGTGGATGCTTTTCTCCCAGTGGTCCTTCCACCAGCTCCCTATGACACACAAGATCTTAATAACTCTATCTTGCAAAAAACATCTGTCTTGGTGGATGGTCTCCCCTCAAGTCCACCAGGGCAGACCATTTACCCCCCCCCGGTCGCCACGGTCACATCGGACGCCTCCCTGATTGGTTGGGGGGGGGGTATTTTCAGGGCAGGACAGTCCATGGCACATGGCAACCTTTCAAATGCCACTTGCACATAAACGTCCTGGAGATGAGAGCAGTGCTTTTGACATTGCAAGCCCTCCAAGACTCTCTTCTACTGGGGACTATTGCAATTCAAACGGACAATATGTCCGTAGTATGGTATAGCAACAAGCAGGGCGGAACCAAGTCCTATCCCCTGTGTCGAGAAGCACTCAGACTCTGGCAATGGGCGATCTCTTCTCAGCGGTTTCTGATAGCAACGCATATCCCGGGAAGTCCAAAGTCAGCGGACAGGCTGAGCAGAGCTATTCTCATGCCCCACGTGTGGTCTCTCAAGCAATCGGTGACGGAAGACATTTTTCGGAAGTGGGGGTTTCCTTGCTGCGATCTTTTTGCAACACCTCAAAACAGCAAGTGCCTCGACTTCTTCACTCTCTTCCCCCTTCCAGGCCATCCCCCCGGAGACTCTCTAGTCCACGATTGGCCTCGGGGACTTCTATACGCCTTTCCCCCTTTCCATTAAACACATAGATAATTCAGAAAGCTACCACCTTGAGAGCCAAGATGATTCTCATTGCCCCTTATTGGCCTCAACAGATATGGTTCCCTTTCCTGCATCGTTATCTTTTGGAGCAGCCTTGGCATCTGGATCCAGTGCCAGATCTTTTGGCCCATCAGTCAGGGCAGCTGCACCAATCCCTCCAATCTCTCAACCTCACAGCTTGGTTGCTCCACTTCCATCCCTAGCCAGGCTTCCAATGATTTCAAATTCTGTCCGGGATATTATCGTAGCTTCCCTTAAGTCTTCCACCAGAAGGATCTATGCTAGTAAGTGGCAACGTTTTTCCTTCTGGGCAAAGGCTAGGAATATAGATCCCTTCACTGCTCCAATACACTCTGTCTTGGATTTCCTAGCTGAAAATTTTCATTCAGGGTCTTCTTCCTCCACAGTAAAAGTTCAGTTAGCAGCCATTTCAAATTTTCACATAGGCTTGTCGGACTCCAGTATTATGTCCCATAAGCTTTGCAAGGCATTCCTCAGAGGTATCTTTTTACTCAAGCCCCCAATCAAAGACCCCCCCCACCACAGTGGGATTTAAACTTAGTTTTAGCATCCTTGATTCTCCCTCCCTTTGAACCTGTGGCTTCCTGTTCATTGAAGTTACTTTCCTGGAAAACACTTTTCCTAGTAGCCATTATATCTGCTAGGAGAGTATCTGAACTTCATGCCCTTTGCATTCGTCCTCCTTATTTAGTTTTCCACAAAGACAAAGTTTCTCTAAGAACTAACCCTTCTTTTTTACCCAAGGTGGCTTCTCAGGCAAATTTAAATCAATCCATTGATCTTCCAGATGTTCATCGTGCATACAGCTGCAGTAATCACATATGGGTTTTCTGCCGTCAGGCGGGTCCTCGGTCGGCCGAATTCCAAAGTCTAGGTCCGGCGTCGGTTGTTGTCGCTTTCTTTCCTGACGTCAGTGCAACAGGGGTATATAAGACACAGCCGACGCCATTTTCTTCAGTCTTTTTTGCCGCGCGGTGCCCGAAGCAGAAGCAGTTCGCAAGTGCCGGTCGGCCAGCTCCTGAATTTATGATTAATTGGAAACCGAAGTCTTCTTTAAAGCTAAGTACCCCGTTGGGGAAATTTTTCTTGCCTCAGACCGATGTCAGAAAAAGTTAACAATTGTATTTCTTGTGGGAAGCAAATACCGCATAAGGATTTCCATTCCCTCTGCATACCTTGTTTAGGCCCAGACCACGACGTCTCGGGCTGTCGCTTTTGCTCTACTTTCAATAAACACACTATTAAGCGTCGGGCGGAGTTCGCCCAACACTATTTTGGTACAGCCTTTGATTATAAAATGTCATCGGAGACTCCGACTACTGTTTTGTCCAAAAAACGCAAGGACAAGGACCGACACGCGAGGTCTCCACCGACACCACGCCAAAACTGGCTACACATGGTCCGGTTCTCAGCGAGACGCCTATGCAGTCCCTGACTACCGACGACACTTCTTTGGCGGTGTCTTCTGTAACCGAGACCGCAGGTACCTCGGCCCATACCCAGACTTCAACCACCGAAGCCATTGTGAGTGTTGAGCCTCCTAATGTGGACAGGTCCACTTCCACCCATGGTGTCTTTAGACCCTCATCTTCTTTTTCCATGATGGCCTTTACTAAGTCCAAATCAGCCATGCATCCCAAGAGGCCTGTTGCACAGGGCCCATCTCCAGGCCCCATGCCTAAAAAGCAGATGTTAAAAATGGCTGAGGATTTAATTACTCTTATCAGGGGTTCTCAACCCCCTCCAGACAAGAGACCCAGAGTGGAGGAAGATTCTCCCTCTTCTGACCAGGGCTCCATTATTTCAGAACATTCTGATGAAGAGGAACACTCGTACTCCCCTTTTGAAGATTCTGATGCAGAGCAGTCCATTCCTTCTGTATCTAGATTTTTCCTTTGGGGAAACCTTGCACACCTTGAGGGAACACTTCCATTGGGAAGGCCAAGACTTTTCTGATTCCAGGAAAAGACTTAGGGAATTTCTTTTGTTACCTCAGCACAGACCTCTGGCGATACCTCCTGTCTTGGACATACTTGATGATGTTTATTCAGAGGCTTGCCTTAATCCGGATTCCCTGCCTCCTGCCCCAGTCAAGCCTGATAGGTACTACAGAGTTCCTAAGTCTCACCAATTTCTTTACAAAAGCCATAATGCTGAACCTGAAACCATTTCTCAAGGCCCCAAGGGAATGAAGGCCTCTACTGCTAAGAATCCACTACCTTCCGAAAGAGAGTCTAGATCCTTAGAAAGGTGGGGGAAAAAGGTATATACCTCGGCCACCCTAGCCATGAGGGCCTTAAATTGTCAGTTCCATATGCTTAAATATCAGCAGTTTCTGTTATCACAATTAAGGAATAAAATGTCACAACCTGAACAACCAGATTTGAAGGAGATGCGGGATATGATGCATAGTGCAGAACAAGTGGGTAAACGCACCTTACAATGTGGCTATGATGCTCTAGAGGCCTCAAGTAGAGCTGCTGTTACAGGATCAGTCATTCGTAGGCATGCCTGGCTTAGGGAACAAACCTTGCCTGATCATGTTAAAGCTAAACTACTAGATGCTCCTTTACAAAAGGATGTATTATTTGGTACTAATGCTGAGGAGATACTACGGAAAATGGAAGAAAAAGCTAAATCTATGCAAACTGTCAAAGCTTTTCTACAAGTTCAACCACCACGTTTTAGCAGAAATTGGCCTTCAAAAAACTGGTCCTTTCCAGCCACGGACAAGCCCCCAAAGAGGTAGATACAGACGCACAAGGGGCAGAGGACAATCTCAAGGATTATATAGAGGCAGACAATGGCAAACTCCACCACCAAGAGGTGGCGAAGACGGTGCACAACAATACAGGAAACAAACCCAATGACTTCCCCCTTTTCATGCCAAGCAAGTCTCAGCTGGCAGCACCCTTGGGAGGAAAGCTGGCATTGTTTACAAGAAATTGGCATATTATCACAACAGACAAATGGATCCTGGACATTATAAACAGAGGCTACAGATTTAATTTTCACACTCTTCCAAAAATGAGAGGCATGCCGAACCTGCCACACAATCAAAGGGCAGAGGCTCAACTACAAATTTCAAAGCTCATGGACATGGAAGCTATTCAAGAGGTACCTACTTACGAGCAAGGTCAAGGTTTTTATTCCAGACTATTCTTGGTACCAAGGAAAGGAACCGACTGGAGGCCCATTTTGGACTTATCCATCCTAAACACATTTCTACTCATACCAAAATTCAAGATGCTCACCTTACAGCAGCTTCTTCCCATGCTGGGCAAGGAGTTTTGGCTGGTAACATTGGACCTCAAGGAGGCATACCTGCATGTCCCAATCAGACAAAGCTGCAGAAGATACCTCAGATTTCTTGCAGGTTCAATACACTATCAATTCTCTGCATTGCCCTTTGGCTTATCTACTGCACCCAAAGTATTCACGAAATGCCTGGCATCAGTAATTGCCTACTGCAGACTTCAAGGGATACAAATTTACCCTTATTTGGACGACTGCCTGATCCAAGCGGACAGCAAACACATACTTCTGGGAACATTTGGCTTATGTAACACTGTTATTGAATTCTCTGGGATACACAGTCAACAAAGAGAAATCCAGGCTAACACCATCTCAGAAAATAACTTTCCTGGGTGCCTACTTGAACACAAACACCCAGATGGCCTATCTTACGCCAGAAAAACAAGGGCAACTAACTCAGTACTTCAAAATACTAGCAAATTGTACCAGGCTAACTGCAAGGAAAATCCTGCAGGCTCTGGGCTTCATGGCATCTTGCATTCTTCTAATCCCATGTGCAAAGTTGCATATGAGGAAACTTCAATGATACCTAAAAAACCTATGGTCTCAACACAGCCACAGCTTGGAAACAATAATACCAATAATTCCATGTTTGCAAAAGGAATTTCTATGGTGGGCCTAAGCATGCCAAACAAACACAGGTCTACCATTCTGCAAGCCTCAAGCAAATCGAGTCATCACAACAGACGTCTCAGACTACGCCTGGGGGGGCACACATGACAGACAGGTGCATTCAGGGCAAATGGTCCCAAAAGGAAAAGCACCTTCCCATCAGTCAAAAGGAAATGCTAGCAGTGATAAATGCAATTACAGCTTTCAAGGACCTCCTGCATCCAGGGCAATTATTGATAAGAACAGACAACACCACAGTAATGTGGTACATAAACAAACAAGGAGGAACACATTCATACCCCCTGTGCAGGCTAGCCATGTCACTTTGGAACTTGGCTCTGAAATGGCAAATCGAACTTCAAGCACAGTACCTGCCAGGATTGGAAAACACGCTGGCAGACAATCTAAGCAGAAATATGACAGACCCACATGAATGGAAGTTGCATCCTCAAGTGTTTACAAAGATAGTCCAAGAGTAGGGAAGGCCAGACATAGATCTCTTTGCCTCCCACAGGAATCATCAGTTGACAAAGTTCTGCTCAAGGACCTTCCATCCAAAGGCCTGGAGAGTGGACAGCACGGACAGTTTACGCCTTCCCACCTTTGCCTCTTCTGCCCAAGGTGCTCTTGAAAGCAAGAGCAGACAGACCGAAGATGATACTGATTGCTCCAGACTGGCCAAGACAACACTGGTACCCACTCCTGAGGAGCCTAACACATACTCCTCCCTGGATCCTACCTCTAATGTCTCTTCTATTGACTCAGCACAGCTACAAAACTCTTCACAGTCAGCTGAAAACACTCAATCTGGCTGCATGGAAAATTCCTTAACACCACAACAGATCCTACTCTCCAAAGAGGTGCAGGAAGTCATTTTGGAGGCCAGAAGGCCATCTACTAGAAAGGCTTACTCCGCAAAATGGAAACGGTTTTGCGCTTGGAATGAGAAAAAAGGCCAGGATCCTAGAAAACTGAATTTACCTCAGATATTACAGTATCTAGCTGATCTGTTGAACAGTGGACTTCCATTTTCCTCCATCAAAATTCATGCCTCAGCCATTTCTGCAGAATACAACACTGATCCACCCTTATTCTCTCACCCACTCTTAAGACAGTTCCTCAGAGGGGCTAAGAATATAAGACCTCCAAGAAAACAACCAATACCAGCCTGGGATCTTAATTACATTCTACAAAAATTAACATTGCCTCCCTTTGAACCTGCTGCCTCAGCAGATTTGCAATATTTGTCCTGGAAAACAGCTTTCCTTCTGGCCATTACCTCAGCTCGTAGGGTTTCGGAACTACAAGCCCTCATGGCTGTGCAGCCCTTTCTCATCTTCCATCAGGACAGGGTTTCCCTATGAACCAACCCGTCATTTATGCCTAAGGTAGTATCCAGGGTAGCTTTAAATCAGTACAAACCACTTATTGATGCTGATAGCTTTAAATCAGGCCATACACTTACCTACCTTTTACCCCAATCCTCAAAACAAAGGGGAAAGGCTGCTACATTCCTTAGACATCCATAGACAGCTACGTTACTATTTGGACAGAACAAAGCCTTTCAGGAAATCAGAACAACTCTTTGTGTCCTATGCTGTAGGAGCTCAAGGGAAGCCAATTTCCAAACAGACAATTTCAAAATGGATAGGCCACTGCATACGGTTTTGTTACTCCTTTCATGGCAAATCTGTTCCTACAGGCATCAGATCCCACTCCACAAGGGCCACAGCTACCTCTACAGCCTTCCTCAGAGGAGTCCCTACCAAAGATATTTTGGAGGCAGCCACTTGGAGTAATGTGCATACCTTCACAAAACACTACCACCTGCCTTTATACTCCAAAACTAGATCAGGCTTTGCCACTGCTGTGTTGCAGGGCATTCTGGCTACTCCCAGTTCCACCTAGTGCCTACCACCCTGTGCGTAGCTTTGGGATTCTACCCATATGTGATTTCTGCAGCTGTATGCATGATGAACATAGTACAGTTTTGTACCTACCATAAATGTAGATGTTCGAGTGCTAATACAGCTGCAGCACAGGTTTCCTTCCCTCCTTCCCCTCTTGATAAAGGCCTAGTGGCTAACACCTCCTCATACAACCTGACTGGGATATCCTTCAATGGTGTATTTGCTTGCAACTACTGATTTTTGATTATATTGCATTGCATGATTATATTTATTATTTATGTATTGCCTTCCTTTTGGGGGCACCTGACATCTGGGGCAAGAAAGACTGAAGAAAATGGCGTCGGCTGTGTCTTATACCCCTGTCGCACTGACGTCAGGAAAGAAAGCGACAACAACCGACGCCGGACCTAGACTTTGGAATTCGGCCGACCGAGGACCCGCCTGACGGCAGAGAACCCATATGTGATTACTGCAGCTGTATTAGCACTCGAACATCTACATTTATGGTAGGTACAAAACTGTACTTTTTTTTCCCTAATCATTCAAACAGGGCGGAGCAAAAACTGCATTGCCTAGACGTTCATAGTCAGCTCCACTACTATCTGGACAGAACTAAACAAATCAGGAAATCTGATCAACTCTTTTTGTCTTATGCAGAAAGTAGAAAGGGCCTTCCGGTATCCAAAGTAACCCTGTCTAGGTGGCTGTCTTCTGTGATTACCTGTATTTATCAACTCAGAGGTAAAGAATTGCCTTCTAGGCCAAGAGCCCATTCAACCAGAGCGTTGGCTACATCAGCAGCCTTTCAGGCTAGATTGCCAATAGACACCATCTGTGCGGCAGCCACATGGGCCTCTCCTCATACCTTTGTTACACCTTACAAATTGGACATGGCCTCCAGGAACAGGGCAAATTTTGATTCCACCGTTCTCAAGTGTCTGTTCCAATGAGCCACCCAGGATGAAGGTGCTAGGGACGCGGTCCCATCCAGCAAGAATGAAGGCGAGATTGACGACTTAACATTGAGAAGTTATGTACCTACCATAACGTTCCATGTTAGTTGTCTTCTCGCTTCTTTTAAGGCCCCGCCCACCATCCCCCTAGCCTGGACAGACCCAGAGGTTTTCCCCTTCTTCTAAGGGACCTTATCTTGCACTATTCCAAGCCCAAACAGTTGGTCCTGGGGTAGTTACAGCTTTAGATAGTGATATTTGGGGAGTTCTTCTTTCTCCTCCTCCACCTCAGTGGGGAGACTGAATTGGCTATTGTTTATCAGCTACCAAACGAGATCTGGGTAGTTACCACCTAGCATCATGGGATATAGGGTAGCCTTGAGCCGGTAAAATTAGCTCTCGAGCTTTAGTATCGGCCGAGTCGGAGCCAAGGTTCGGCTCCGAACCCATCCAGCAAGAAAGAAGGCGAGAGAAGACAACTAACATGGAACGTTATGGTAGGTACATAACTTCTCATTTACATACTTTAGGACAGAAAAATACAATCTGAAGTAGGTACTTCATTTGTCAGCAACCTTTGGGTATCGGACACGACAACTTATTTCACAGCTTTAAGATCCGAGCTCCTAGCTCCTCCCCTTACCCATAATCCCCTGCTAACCCTGACTGACCTCAGATCTAGTTTGCCACGCTTAGGTACAGCAGCTAGGTTACGAGCTCCTGGTCAGATAAGTGGTTTTGTTTGCTATAATACCTATAACTTTCGTCAGTGTGTTGATTAGGTTCCTTATAAGTTAGTAATTTCATATTTTAATTTTTTAGTTAGTAAATTTTTTTCTCCTCCCCACCCTTAGCTGGTTCGTAGCTGTGTGTGCGTGTGTTGTTGTAAGTTGGGGCCTTCCGTGTGAGTGAGTTTACTTTCTAGTGTAGTCATGTCTGAGGCCTCAAAGTTGGTCTTTTCGAAGTGCACCGAGTGTGGCCATAAGCTCTCCCCGGCGGAAGGCCACACTCGATGTGTCAGGTGCCTTGGGGTTGAACACCTGTCCTCTGGATGCACGATTTGCGTGGCGTTCAACCCCAGGGCACTGAAGGACTGGAGGTCAAAGCTGATCCTAGCGGGAATTTTGCCCCCGGATTCAGCCTCTGCCCCCGGTACTTCTGTGGCCCCCTCCCAGGCTCCAGTGGTGGCCACTCCTGCCTCTCTCCCTCCGGCCGGGACTCAAACTCCCGCTTCTGCGCCGGAGGAGGGGGAGGCCAGGAAGGAAAAGAAGAGGGAGAAGCACCACAAGCGTCGGGCCGAGGCCTCCGCTCGCGGGCTTCTCCTTCCAGGTCTAGGTCTCCTCCTTCTCGGCTCCAGTCTCCATGCTTCTCACCGGGACCCAAGGAGGAGGAGACCCGATCTCCATCGAGGTCATCGAGGCAGCACTCCCGGCCAGCCTCGGTGGCCTCCTCGAGATCGACACGCAGCCTCTCCGAAGCCGATTTGGACCGGGTGATGAGAAGGTTCATCCAGGCACAAATGCAGATGGGAGTGCTCCTGCCTCCCCCCCCCTCCGGGGGGGAACTCAGCACCTATTTTTGCCCCGATAGCTCCTTCTCCGACCCACTTCCCGGGTTCGGAGCCGGGCAGCGGTGGAGCCGGGGGTGGGTCGGCGCCGACTCTTCCCTCGAGCTTACCGGATCCATCCTTGTCAGATCCGAGCTCTCGGAGCCGGGCTCTGAGCTTCGGATCCAAGGGGTTTAGTGTGCCTTCGGCTCTGTCCAGGTCGGAGCACGCTGGCCCTTCGAATCCGATTGTCTCGGCGCTGGCTCCGATCCATCCTTCGGATCCAAGAGAGGGTCGGCTCTCTGATCCCAGAGAGAGCGGCTCTCCCTCGGCATTCGATGTGGTGGAGGGGGCACTGTTGAGTGCATCCAGGCCCCCGCTCCCTGCCACGGCTCCACCCCGCACTCCTTCTCGTTTGGGTCAGGCGTCCGTCACCCGGACACAGGGACAGCCTGCTTTGACGTCTCAGGTCGTTCCACTGGAACAAGACGTTGCTGGTGAGTCTTCCTCGGACAGCCCCCCCGAGGATGTTCCTCACAAGTGCACGTGTAAGAGGAGGCACGTGGACTCCCCCCGAGTCCTTGACAGAAGACACTGATTTGGATGAGGGGGAAGGGTCCCCAAGGTCACATGGAAATGCTTAGGATAAGGGGGGGGGTCTACCCCCAAGGCTTCCTCTGATGAATCCGTGTTCCTGGAGGCGTTCGAAGCAGGCCCATCTACCTCTTGGGTGTCCCCTCTGGTGGACTTACCAGGGCGTGGAAGGAGCTGGACACTGTGGAGCCAATTCCCAAGCGCCCCAATAGGATTCTGAGCCCCCTTCAGAGAGGTCCCACTGGAGCAAGTGTCCCCCCCATAGATGCCTTGTTGGTGGCGGCAGCCACCAAGAGGGAATTGGCTCAGGAGAGCCCCTAGGTCCATCCACCGAGCAAAGAGTCTCGCTCTATGGATTGCCTAGGGAAGCGGGTCTTTAGTTCGGTGACCTTCTCAGTAAGGTCCCTGAACTACATGGCACAAATTATTAGGATGCAGCGAGACCTTATCAAAGAGTACACTGCTTTCCCCCCGGAGTCCATGTCGGCGGAGGACAAGCAGTTGTACTCCACTCGCATGGCCACTCTAAGATCTATATCGAATACCTCTATGCGGCTTTTGTCCCATGCCACAGAGAGCCGCTAGAGCCAGCGGAGCAGGCCTAGTCATGAGACGCCAGGCCTGGCTCCGACATTGTGACTTCACGGAACCCTTCAAGGCATCATTTGCGAATGCCCCCTTTGATGGTTCTGCCTTATTTGGCAAGACCGTTCGTGAGACTTTAGTCCAGAGCGAAAAGGACGGGAAGACGTTGTCTGCCGTCGGAGTCTGCTTCTCTGGTCCCCAGAGGTCCTTCTCCAAGAACCAAAAGGGACAGAAGAAGATGTGGTTCCGGAAATCGCAACATTCCCACCCTGCTCCGGACAACCAGTCCTTCCGTGGCAGAGGAGGACAGGGAGGACGCCGCCCTAGAGGCAGAGGGGGCCCGAAGAATTTTGGGTCCAGAGAAATCTTCTCTGATCGGCCCACGCAGCAACCCTGAGGGGTTGCCCGACTGCTCCACTCTGGAGGCAGTCGGGGGGCGTTTTTCGAGGTACCTGGCAGCTTGGGAGTCCATCACGACAGATTGCTGGGTGCTTTGTATCATATCCAGAGGTTACCAAATTCCCCTGTATCATGTCCCCAAAGTCCGAAACCTCCCCGATGTACCACCCAATCAGAGGGAGGTAGCAGCTGCAGAGATTCAGCAGCTCCTAGACAAAAGAGCTATCCAGCCCGTCCCCCGAGACCAGCTCGGCTTAGGTTTTTACTCCAGGTTCTTTCTGGTGCCAAAAAAGACGGGGAACTTCAGGCCAATTCTCGACCTCTCTTTTTTGAACCTGTCAGTAACCAAAGAAAAATTCCGGATGGTCACTCTTCAATCCATCCTCCCCCTATTGCGGGAGAACGACTGGATGTGCTCAGTAGACCTCAAGGATGCGTACTACCACATTCTAATGGACAGACGATCCAGGAGGTTTCTCTGCTTCCAGCTGGGAGCCAGCCACTACCAGTTCAGGGTCCTTCCCTTTGGTCTCACCACAGCCCCCAGGGTGTTTGCCAAAGTATTAGCAGTGATAGCGGCCCACCTGAGACTCCAGGGAATGCAGGTTTTTCCATACCTGGACGACTGGCTCCTGACCGCCCCGACAAGGCATCTACTCTGCTCAGCCTGGGACTACTTCCTCCGGCTTGCTCCCCAGCTGGGCATCACTATCAACATAGACAAATCCTCTCTTGCTCCGACTCTGGTGATAGAGTTTATAGGGGCCAAGTTGGATACGAGAAACCTTCTAGCATTCCTGACTGCGGAACGACTACAAAACCTGAGGCTTCATGTGTGGGCCATCCTCCAGTTAGAAACTCCACCGGCGGAATTAGTCCTGAGGGCTCTAGGCTCCATGGCGGCGGCAGTCACTCTTCTGCCATTGGCTCGTCTGAATATGAGGGTCCTGCAATGGACCCTTCAAGTCCTGTGGTCCTTTCTGCATTACCCCCTAAGCCATCCTATTTCCATCAGCAGGACTTGCAGGAGGGCTCTCTTATGGTGGCTCCAATCTCCGGACCTCCATACGGGGCGTCCCTTCTCCACACCTCCTCCCCTCGCCACGGTGACTACGGACGCCTCTCGCCTCGGGTGGGGGGGGGGCATTGCTCAGGCAGGATGATCCAAGGCACGTGGAATGACAGAGACCTCTTTGCATATCAATGTCCTGGAGATGAGGGCGGTGCTGTTGGTGTTGGAAGCACTTCAGAACCTTCTTCCTGTAGGAACTATTGCGGTACATCAACAAACAGGGGGGAACCAGGTCCTATCCTCTCTGTCGAGAGGCCATGAGAGTGTGGGAATGGGCGATTTCCACCAACAGCTTTCTTATTGCAGCGCACATTCCGGGACGGTCCAACATACTGGCGGACAGACTCAGCCGCACCATCCTTTCCCCTTACGAGCAGTCTCTCAATCACCAGGTAGCGAAGTGGATTTTTGCTGACTGGGGGCAACCCTGTTTGCGATCTATTCACCTCTTCCTCAAATACGAAATGCAACAGCTACTTCGCTCTAATTCCCCCCTTCGGGGAATCCCCGAGAAACACTCTGGTGCATGCTTGGCCCCCCAGTCTGCTTTATGCTTACCCTCCTCTACCCCTGATGCTGAAACTCATACAGAAAGCCAGTCGATTGGGGAGCAGAATGATCCTCATTGCCCCATTCTGGCCTCGTCAAACGTGGTTCCCTTACCTGTGGTCTCACCTGGTAAATCCTCCTTGGATTCTGGATCCCCTACCGGATCTAATATCTCATCCCCTAGGCTGCCCGATCCCGAATCTGGACAACCTCAAGTTGACAGCTTGGCTGCTCCAGTTCCACTCCTAGTCAGGACTCCCAGAATCTCTTCGCCAGTTAAAGCCATCCTAGTAGCAGCTCACAAACCTTCCACTAGAAAGGTCTATCGCAGTAAGTGGAAGCGTTTCTCCATCTGGGCGGAGCATCATAACTTAAACCCCTTCACAGCACCATTGCCGACGGTGTTGGATTTCCTTACAGGTCTATTTCATCAGGGGGCTAGCTGCTCCACGATCAAGGTTCAACTGGCAGCTATTTCTCATTACCATGTGGGACATGAGTCAGGTCCTTTGATTACGACAAAATTGTGTAAAACCTTTCTCAAGGGTACCTTCCTGCTCAGACCTCCTGTCAAGGAAGTTGTACCCCCTTGGGATTTATCACTAGTACTACAAGTCTTGACAGCTCCCCCTTTTGAACCTGCTGCTTCGATTGATCTTAAGTACCTATCTTGGAAAACGGCATTCCTTGTCGCTATTACTTCATCGAAAAGAGATGTTCTTCATCTCACATTGCTGCAGTCCTTACACTTGGGTAGTCCGCTGTCCTCGGTCGGCCCGAATATCAAAGTATAAGGCTGACGTCGGTCAAGGCGCATTTGACTGACATCAGGACGCCAGGGTACAAATGCGCATGACCGACGTCATCTCCTCAGTCTTTTTTGCCGCATGGTCCGATGCAGAAGCAGTATTGCAAGTGCCGGTTGGCGTTCTGAAATTTTTCGATTTCGGAGTTTCAGACCGAGTCAAAGTTGGCTAAGTACCCCGTTGGGGAATATTTTAGTTTTTTCTTGCCTCAGTGGTTTACCGGATGTCAGAAAAAGTGAATAATTGTATTTCTTGTGGGAAACAGATACCGCATAGAGACTATCATACTTTGTGTATTCCTTGTTTAGGGCCTGAGCACGACGTTGTTGGGTGTCGCTCTTGTGCTAGATTCAATAAGCGCACTATAAAGAGGAGATTAGATTGTGCCAGGTTAGTCTTGAGCGGTGCAATTATAAAATGCCGTTGGATGCTCAAGGACAAAGCAGTTAAGCCTAGGCCAGAAGAACCATCCGTTCTTTAGAGGTGTCGGTGGAGCCGGTGGTTCCACCGGAGGTTTCTTTGGGTTCCCAGGGAGAGACTTTGTTATTGCAGGATGTGGCCTCTCAGGAGGCAGGCCAGGGTGAGGGGGCTTCTCAGGTTACTATACTCCCCTCCCTGCCTAGGGTGGTTAGGCCCTCTCCTTCTGTTTCCAAGGCTTCTCCTAGAGGCAGGCCAGGTTTAGCTTCAGTTGGTGTCACCCCTAGTTCTTCTGGAACTGTGCCCAAGAAGCATATGCTTAAAATGGCAGAAGATTTGATTACTTTGATTAGGGTTCTTTGCCCCTCCTGATAAGAGACCTAGGGTGGAGCCTGAGCTAGGGAGTTTTGAGCAGGCTTGGATGTTTCAGAGTCTTCGGCTGAAGACTTGCAGGAGTACTCTCCTTATTCTGATTCTGATGTGGATGATTCTACTCCTTCTGCTTCTCCTCCTGAGGATTTTTCTTTTTCAGAAACTCTTCATTCCATGAGGGAGCATTTTAAGTGGGAAGGTCAGGATTTCTCTGATTCCAGGAAAAGGCTTGGGGAATTTTTGTTTTTACCCCAGCATAGGCCTTTGGCTATACCTCCTGTTTTGGATGTACTGGTAGATGTTTTAACAGAGGCTTCTCTTAATCCTGATTCTTTTCCTCCTGCTCCTGTTAAACCGGATAGGTATTACAGGGTGCCTGAAGCTCATAAGTATCTTTTTAAGAGTCCTAGGGCAGACCCAGAAACTGTTAGCCAGGGGCCTAAAGGTGTTAAGGCTTCTGTTGTCAAGAATCCGGTTCCTGCAGATAAAGAGGCCAGGGCCTTGGATAGATGGGGAAAGAAAGTTTATACTTCTTCCACTCTAGCTATGAGGGCTTTGAATTGCCAGTTTCACATGTTGAAATACCAAAACTATCTCCTTTCACAATTGAAGTCTAAAGTTGATGCTCTGGCGGAAGGTATTGATTGTAAAGAGTTACAAGATTTAGTACATGTTTCTGAACAGGTGGGTAAGCATTCTTTGCAATGTGGTTTTGATGCTGTACAGGCCTCGTCTAGGGTGGCTGCCACTGGGTCAGTTCTTGCACGCCTGGCTGAGGGATCAAAATTTATCTGACCATGTTAAAACTAGGATTTTAGATGCTCCCTTACAATCTGATGTGTTGTTTGGTTCTCCTGTTGAGGCAGTTTTAAAGAAAATGGAAGACAAGGCTAAGTCTATGCAGACTGTTAAAGATTTTTTGCAGGTTCAGCCTCCAAAGTTTAGTAGAAATTGGCCTTCTAAAGGCTGGGCGTATCCTTCTTATGATTCCCAGTCTAGGCGTAGATCTAGACGTGGTAGGGGCAGAGCTCAGGGCTCTTTCAGGCCTAGAACAGGGAGTTCTCCTGCACAATCTTCAGGTGAGGGCAGGGGTCAGTCCGACAGACCCAATGACCTACCTTTTCAGCTGCCAGAGCCTTCTCGTCTGGCAGCACCTTTGGGAGGAAGGTTGGCACTTTTCAAAGAAAATTGGAGTTTAATTACCCAAGACAGATGGGTATTGGATATCATACACCACGGTTACAGGTTTTATTTCCATACTTTGCCTCCTTTCAGAGGCATGCCAGACGTTCCTCCTCAACAAAGAATAGAGGCTCACAAGCAAATTTCTCTGTTACTTCAACTAGGGGCCATACAGCCGGTCCCTATGCCAGAAGTGGGCCTAGGATTTTATTCTCGCCTGTTCCTAGTACCAAAAAAGGGGAACACGTGGAGACCAATTTTGGATTTATCTATCCTCAACACTTATCTGGACATTCCCAAGTTCAAAATGTTGACGTTACAACAGCTTTTACCACTGCTGGGCAAAGATCATTGGATGGTAACTTTGGATCTCAAGGAGGCTTACCTTCATGTTCCTAACAGACTAAGTTGCAGGAAGTATCTGCGAGCTGAGACTTCTCACTATCAGTTCTCTGCATTGCCCTTTGGCTTATCTACTGCGCCCAGAGTGTTCACGAAAGTTCTGGCTCCAGTGATGGCTTTCTTCAGGCTAAAAGGAATACAGATCTATCCTTATTTGGACGATTGCCTGATTCTGGCTCAAGGAAGGGAAGAGCTTCTTCATCATTTGGAATATGTGATAGCAGTGCTAAGATGCCTGGGGTATTCTGTGAACGAAATAAAGTCCAGTCTAGTACCCTCTCAAGACATGTGCTTTCTGGGTGTGAGACTGAATGCAGCATCCCAGATGGCCTTTTTGACCCCGGACAAACAAAAGAATCTTTCCCTTTACTTCCATCAACTATCTCATCAGTGCGGGCTGACTGCAAGGACAGTCCTTCAAGCCTTAGGGTTCATGGCATCTTGTATTCTGGTGCTTCCCAATGCCAAACTGCATATGAGGAAGCTGCAATGGTATCTCAAAAATGTATGGACACAGCACTGCCAGGATCTGGACACTGTCATTCAAATAATACCTTGCATTCAAAAGGAATTTTTGTGGTGGGCTCAGGAATGTCACCTAAACAAGGGACTCTCTGTGACCCGCCAGAGGCGAGTCAGATTTTAACGACAGATGCCTCAGACAAAGCTTGGGGAGCTCATCTAAATGGAAAGTGGATACAAGACAAGTGACCTGCCAGACTACAACATCTACATATCAATCTGAAGGAGATGTTAGCAGTCCAGTTTGCATTAATAGCTTTCAAGGATTTACTTCTTCCAGGGCAGGTGTTGGTTCTAACAGACAACACAACTGTCATGTGGTACATCAACAAGCAAGGGGAGACACATTCTTATCCTCTATGCAGGCAAGCAATGATTTTGTGGGAGACTGCTCTCAGCTTACAGCTCAATCTTCAGGCAAGGTTTCTGCCGAACACAGAACTCCTTAGCAGATGTGTTGAGCAGATCAATTATGGATCCCCACGTGGAAATTGGATCCTCATGTATTTCAGAAATTGACAGTGTCATGGGGAACTCCAGACATAGATCTGTTCGCTTCTCCACTAAACCATCAGCTGCCAAAGTTTTGCATGAAAAGGTTTCATCCCACAGCTTGGAAAGTGGATGCTCTTTCTTTCAATTGGAGCAATCTTCATGTGTATGCCTTTCCACCTCTGCCTCTCCTCCCAAAGGTACTTCTAAAGGTCAGACAGGACAAGCCAAGGATGATTTTAATAGCTCCAGATTGGCCTCGACAGCACTGGTACCCATTACTGAGGAGTCTGAAGCCTCCATGGCCTTTGCCTTGATTCCACACCTGTTGTTCCAGGAGGACAGTCATTTGCTCAATGTCAAACTTCACTCTCTTCACCTAACAGCCTGGCATATTCTGTTTTGAACCATAGAGGGTCTCAACTTCCACAACAAGTTTTGAATGTGATTTTGGAAGCTAGAAGGCCTAGTACAAGGAAAGTGTACGCAGATAAATGGAAGAGATTTTTATTTTGGAGTGCAGCAAAGGATTTTGATGTTTCTGAGCCTAATTTAAGTGTGGCTCTTCAATATCTTACTGAGTTACTGGACAAAGGTTTGTCCTTCTCTTCTATTAAGGTTCATGCTGCAGCAATTTCAGCTCACTATGACTGTGACCCACCATTGTTTTCTCATCCTTTGTTCAAGCAATTTCTTAGAGGGGCAAAGAATATAAGACCCCCACGTAGAGCTCCTACTCCTGCTTGGGATCTCAATTTTGTGTTGGAGAAACTCACTCTACAACCTTTTGAGCCTGCAGCTACTACTGAGTTGAAATATTTATCATGGAAGACTGCTTTTTTGTTGGCCATTACCTCTGCAAGAAGGGTATCTGAATTACAGGCCCTTATGGCGGTTGAGCCTTTCTTAATTTTCCATAAGGATAGGGTATCTTTAATCCTTCCTTTATGCCTAAAGTGGTTTCTAGTGTGGCTTTAAACCAAACTATTCATTTGCCTACTTTTTATGCAAATCCCCAAAATAAAGGGGAAAAGATTTTGCACACTTTAGATGTACACAGGCAGTTGCAATATTATTTGGACAGAACTAAAGGGTTCAGGCAGTCTCAGCAGTTATTTGTTTCTTTTGCTTTGAGTTCTCAGGGCAAGCCTGTGTCAAAACAAACTATTTCTAAGTGGATTGGGTTTTGCATTGCCTTCTGTTATTCCCATCATGGCAAGGAGATTCCAGCTGGGATTAGGCCTCATTCCACTAGGGCTACTGCCACTTGACAGCTTTTTTGAGAGGGGGGTGGCAACCAAGGATATTTTGGAGGCAGCTACTTGGAGTTCAGTGCATACTTTCTCCAGGCATTATCACCTACCACTTTACTCTAAATCAAGGGCTGGTTTTGCCACTGCTGTTTTGCAGGGCATTTTGGCAGCTCCTGCTTCCTTATAGTTTGGCCATCCTCCCTTACCCCTGCTTTGGGATTCTACCCAAGTGTAAGGACTGCAGCAATGTGAGATGAAGAACATAGTACAGTTTTGTACCTACCATAAATGTAGATGTTCGAAGATCCACATTGCTGCAGTCCTCCCTCCTTCCCTCTGTAGTTAGAGGTGGTTGTGTGGGTTGGGTTGTAAATATTGTGTATATTGTATATATTGTACATATAATTAGTGCACGGGTGGTTGTTTGTTTGTTTGCTGTCTTTTGGTTTTGACCTTTATTTTTAGGGTCTTCTGACATCTGGGGCAAGAAAAGACTGAGGATATGACGTCGGTCATGCGCATTTGTACCCTGACGTCCTGATGTCAGTCAAATGCGCCTTGACCGACGTCAGCCTTATACTTTGATATTCGGGCCGACCGAGGACAGCGGACTACCCAAGTGTAAGGACTGCAGCAATGTGGATCTTCGAACATCTACATTTATGGTAGGTACAAAACTGTACTTTTCTGAGCTTCAGGCCCTTTGTGTAAAACCCCCGTACTTGGCCTTTCACCAGGATAGAGTGTACCTCAGGACCAATCCTCATTTTTTCCCAAGGTGCCTTCAGAGGCTAATATCAATCAATCCATTAACCTGCCAGTCTTCTTCCCTAAGTATCAGAACAAAAGAGAATACAAACTGCATTTGTTAGATGTGCATAGACAGCTGTGCTTCTACAGTCACAGGACTGTTGGTCATAGACAGTCTGACCAGTTGTTCATCTCCTTTGCCAAATTTAACTTTTGTAAATCTGTCTCCAAGGTCACTTTATCACGATGGATCTCACAGTGTATTCTTCTAGCCTATGAAAGTTCTGGCAGGCCCGCACCTCAGGGAGTTTGTGCGCATTCTACTCGCGCTATATCTACCTCTGCTGCCTTTAGGACTAGAGTGTCTTTAGATGATATTTGCTCCGCAGCCACTTGGGCCTCATCTCATACCTTTATCAACCATTATAAGCTGGACATTATCTCCAGAGGGAGAGCATCCTTTGGCTCCGGAGTGCTCTGGAACATCCTTCCATGATGGCCGCCCAAGATCCAGGTAGCTGGGGACTCTGTGCCAAAGGTTGCTGACAAATGAAGTACCTACTTCAGATTAAGAAGTTATGTACTCACCATAACGTTCCATCTGAGTAGGTAACTTCATTTGTCTGCAACCATCCCCCCCTCCTTCCCCCTTACCTTCAGAATTTTAGTTCCTGGATGTCCTCCTTATAGTCCCCTTCGGGACGTATTTAGCTTTTTAGCTGCTTATATAAGGGCAAACTTGATCTGAGGTCAGTCAGGGTTAGCAAGGGATTATGGGTAAGGGGAGGAGCTAAGAGCTCGGATCTTAAAGCTGTGAAATAAGTTGCTGGCTCGGATCCGATACCCAAAGGTTGCAGACAAATGAAGTTACCTACACAGATGGAACGTTATGGTGAGTACATAACTTCTTATTTCCAGAATCAGCTCATTTCAACTCTAGCAATAAATGTGTCTGTGTAAACTGTTCAAGATTGTATATATTTCCTACAGAAATTGCAGTTTACCAAGCACAATAGATCAGATTACAGGCCAGCTCAGCAAGATGAACTAAAGGCAGTACTGTATGCCATAAAACAGTATGTTAAAGATCAATTTATAGTTTATGCAGTTAGTTTTTGCTGTTTACACAAGAAAATTGTAGATAAGTGATAAATCCTTGCAGTATTCCGTAGTACTGAAAAAAAATTTAATGATATCAGCTAATTGAACTTCTGTGTTAAGACAGTGGGTGAAGTTTCACACACAACAGTATGTTAGGACCTGAGGGTCAAGAGAGTAAACGTAGAAAGTTCAACGGTTAAGATTAATTTTATAGAGGTGCAGAAATGCAAAAAATATTGAAATATTAATTTAGTGTTATGTTACTACTTTAGTTTCATTTGAGGTTATGACCGGAAAAAACAATACCACAGAGGTTTCTGTTTGATTTTATTAATAAAGTTACAGCCATTCCATTTCAGTGTAGTACATTATTAGTTCAGTTACAGTCTTCCAAGAATGCATTTATTAGTAATATTTAGTTCACTATAGTACATTATCAGTTTGCTTACAGACTTACACAAGTTTATTTCATGGAGAAAATGTAAATAGTCAGGGCAACAAGCAGTGCTATCTTTATATAATTGTTAAAGCTGCAGATGTTATTTTAAATTTCCAGTTTCATTTTAAATACAGTTAAGGACATCAGTCACCCAGCCTTGCACAAGAGATGGAAAAGAGGAGGTTTGAAAGGCCTGAACACAGAAATAGACCCTTAAAAACTGCCTTCAATACCTCAGTAGTGACTGGGACAATGTAGGGTAAGGCCTAAAGTTGGCAAGAGCTATGGTTCACATGTCAGACAGAAAAACTGTGTACAACAGATGTGCATTTATGTAAATTACCGTTAAAACAAGTATGTAAATGTTCTCATGTTTTCAGACAATTGTATAACATTTACCAGTTTTCAGTTATGCTTTTGTGTGTTTAGGTGAAACCGGCAACAGATATTCCTTTAGTATTAGTTTTGTTAGTTTCCAGAATATACAAAGCTATTTTAAATATTCAGTATAAATTTGTATCACTTTAATGTAAATTTCAGTCAAGGTTTAGAATATGACATTCGTACTCAGTTATGGGTTCAGTATAGTATATTTCAGTCAAATTTCAGAATATAACATTAATGAAAGTTGCACTAAAGGTTCAGAATATGAAATTTATACTATGTCATGAGTTCAGTATAGTACATTTCAGATAGATTTCAGAATATAGCATTCATACTCTGTTACAATATGCAATTACATCAAACTTCACATGATTCAGTCATTAGTTTAAGGGTAAAGTGACAGAATTATTTGTAACAGGCTTATTAAAATAAGTTATCTAAAGAATAAGTAGTAATAGTTATTCAGTATACTCAAGGCATAACAGGGTGGGTGGGTGCAATTTGCTAACTAATTTACAGATTATAGTGCACTTTACATAATTTTTCTACATTAGACAGTTAAAAGGAAACTGACAGAGTATGCAAATGTATACATCTGAAGTACAGAAAGCATAGGTTTTAGTAAATTGTTATAGCTCAATTATTTATAGGATATTTAAGATACAAATTTAGAAGGCAGACATCTGTTACAATACATAGAAATTAAAAAGGTAAATAGAATTTTTAACATGTAGCTGAAAATTTACAGGCAAGTTAATACAGTATCTGGTAATTATGCTTTAAGACCATTAATAAAAGTATCTCTTTAGTGTCAATTTCAGTTAATTTTTCAGAAAATAGCCATCATGCTGGATAGGCTATATAATAAAAAAGAAAATGGACTAAACAGTAAAGTGTTTGAGGATTTATGTCTGTGAACAACAGGAAATGGTTTCATTTCAGATGAGAGAGACATCATGGTAAAATAAGGCACTAGTTCATAAGGTAGGAAACAGGCAGTATGCAATGTAATTTTACCATTACAACATACAGAGATAGAAAGAAAAATAGACAGGGTTAACAGTTTGTACTTTGTCTAACTTAAATGAAGACTCAGAGACAGGCTACTGATGTGTATGGGCATTTTCTCCATCCTGTTTTTGGAACAGCAGGCTTGAAAGAATTACCAGGCCTAATCAGTTTTTGACACCACAGAATTCAAGACACTAATTTTCAGAATAATGTGCAGGTTTTAGATGCATCACACATACATCAGAGCTTAAACTAAAAGATTCTAAAGACCATAGATCTAGGTCATGGGGAATTTGCTGGAGCGGGTATACTTCCTGCATATGGAGCTGTTAACACTATTTGGAAATTTTGCAAATTAGCCAAGTTGCTGGAGGTATTAGCTAATCGTACCTTTGAGACCAGAAAGGACATCACTATCTTATCAGGACACATCAGCAGATCATCAGTGAGGTGGCATAAAGCCCATATATTCAAACCAGGTTACAGCAGTTAGTAATATAGATAGGAGGTAACTACTAAAGAAGATCCATGTAAAGTTTCATCAGGGACCTCAGGGGCAGCTGTTGGATTGAAGGTAGTCTTAGTAAGTTCACTAGACAACATTAAGGTGGTATAATAGACCTGAAAACAAACCTAGTCAGACGTGTGTTTCCATGTATGCTGTCAGTTTCAGGGAAAGATCGATTTTATGTAGTCCAATCTCGCCTTCATTCTTACCCGTGGGTTCGGAGCCAAACCTCGGCTCCGACTCAGTCATACTCTAGCTCAAAGTCTTCAATTGGCTCGTGGCTAACGGGTATCCCATCGTGCAACAGGTCTATTCCCAGATCTCGTTTGCCGCTCGTTAAGCTCAGATGTGGTCTCGCTTTTGGCCATGTCTAAGTATAGTGTTTATAAAATTTTTATAAGCTGTTGACTTGTTGCTCAAAAAAGCTATTTTCATAGCTCTGTGTGTGTGTAGTAGTGGTGTTTTACTGCCTGTATTTGTTTCTCTGGCTGTTTTTTGTGCCCTTGTCTGGCTTTTTGGGTATCCTGCTCGTTTTCCTTTCCCCACGGGCTAGGCCCATTTAAGTTAGAGGACCTAGTCCTCCCCATTGTTTCTGTGTGGTCTTTGGTTTGGCACTCCATTCTGTTAGCGTTTAGTGTTTTGTCTGGCTAGTGGTGCTTTCCTGTCTTTGTTTCCCTGGGCTAGGCATGTTTAAGTTAGCGGACCTAGTCCTCCCTATTGTTTTCCTGCCAGTTTCTTGGCCGTTTGAGTTAGAGGCTCTGTTTCTTGTTTGTTGGGTCTAGTGCGTGTAAGTATTAATTTGTTCCTTTCAGCATGTCTAATGATCCTAAGGAACACAGGCCTTCGAGCTTTAAAAAGTGTGTTGAATGCAGCAGTAAAGTGTCTTTAACTGATGGGTACTCTGGGTGTGTGTGTACTGCTTGGGGGCTATTCACGTCCAAGAGTCCTGCTTGTTTTGTCATTCTTTCAGTCCCCGTGTGCTACAGGAGAGGAAGAACAAGCTCATTTTGAAAGGACTGCTTAAACACTCCTTCGAGGAAGACTTGGGCCAAGTCTTCCAGTGCATTATCCTCTCCAGCTAGAAAAAAGACAAAAAGACTTCCAAGAAGCGCTCTCCGGCTCAGTCTGTTTCTTCGGAGCTGCAAGAGAAAGTTGCTAGAACAGCTTCTCCTTTGGTTCAATTGCCCTCAGTGCCGAAAGAAGGTAGTCTCTTAAGTCCGTATCGGCTCCCAGCCTTTCGGAGCCAGTCATGGATATTTTGGTTAGGAGCCAGTCTCCAGTTTTACGACCGGGTTCTCCTTCAAGCAAGTCCCCTTCTGTAGGGAGATCCAGATCTCCTACTTTTTCTTCCAGGACCCTTTCCAATGATGACGTTGATAGGGTGGTGAAGAAACTGCTTCAGTCATCGGTGTTGGCCAAATTGATTTCGGCTCTGACCCAGTCGGCTCTGGAGCTTCCTCCTCCAAGCCTTTCTCTGCCTTCGGAGCCAGAGTTGTCTGTGCTGTCGGGCACTGTTAGGTTGGTTCCAGTAACCTCACCTGGCCTCTCTGTTCCGATTTCTGCTCCGACCCCATCAGCTCCGTCCACTGGGTCGAGGGCTCACGGTTCTCCGGTCGGACCTGAGGGGGAGGTCTCTGATCGATCATCATTGGTTCTGAGCCTTCCTCTCGGTGCTTTGGCCCGAGTGAGCTTGGACCCGACATTGGTTTCAGACCTCATCCTCTCAGTGCCGAGGGCTACTACTGTTTCATCTTCAGTTAAGTCGGCCTTCGAAGCCGGGGAATCAGCCTTTGAGGTTATGAGGAATGTGCTGGCCAGGTCATCAGCTGCATCCTACAGCACCGATACTCTGCCCCCTCTAGCACCGGTGTCAGTTTCGGATCATGCTCTATCCATGGGCAGCAGAGACCTTAAGCTTCAGGATTCCTCCATGAGTGGTCCCCAACTTTCTGATGTCTCCCCAGAGTTTTTGCCTGAGGAGCCCGCCAGAAAGAGATTGTGTAAGAGAAAACACCTTGACTCCCCGGATGAGTCTCTTACGTCAGGTACCGACCTCAAGGAGTCAGAGGGCTCCCCCAAGTCATCTTCTGAAGATATCTCTTTTTCAGATATCTTGGAGATCTTGAAGCAGAGAGGTGGCTGGCCATCCAAATCCCCTTCTGTTGAGGAGGAGTCTGTGTTCCTGAAGGCTTTCGGGTCTCTACCCTCCGCTTTTTGGGTTTCTCCCCCTTTTGATGAGCTATTAGTCCTTGTCTGTCGAAAGGTGTGGGGAAACTCCTGACACTGTGGAACCAGTCCGAAGGAGACCCAATAAGTTTTTGTCCACCCTCTCTGACAAGGAGTATCTATCTAAAGACGTTCCAATAGATGCCATGGTGGTGGCAGCGGCCACCAGAAGGAACTAGCTGAAACTTCATCTACCATCCATCCACCTAACAAGGAGTCTCAGGCTATGGACAGGTATGGGAAGCGTGTGTTAACCTCAGCGGCCTTTACGCTGTGGTCGCTGAACTACTTGATGCATTTTACTCCAGAGAGGCTCCCTAAGAGATCCTAAAAGAGCTAGGAGATTCACTACAGGGTAACATTTCTGATGCTGTGGCACAGAAGGTCAGTGCACAGATGTCTACCTTAAATTCCCTTACCAACTTCTCCATGAGGTTGACTTCATATGCAAGTGACGGAGTGAGTAGGGCTGAGGGTTCCGGAGTCTCCTCCTGAGACACTCCTCCTCACTAATTTCACTGAGGCCTTCAAGTCTACGTTCACCAGTGCCCCATTTGATGGTTCATCATTGTTCGGAACCAAGGTGAAGGACACTCTCACTAGGTGCGAGCAGGAAGGAAAAACTCTGTCTGCCATGGGAGTCCATTTTTCCATGCCTTCTAGACCTTACCCCAAGGGCCAGAAGGGTGGGAAAATGTGGTTCAGGAAGTCGTTGAGGTTTTTTCAGGGTGCACAAAGTGATTCTCATTCCGGAGGCTGGGGAGGGGGTGGAAATTCAGGTAGACGCCGCCCTAGAGGCAGAGGAGGCCCACGTAACCAGGGGGCCTGTGATTCCTTTCATGGTTCTCCCTACCAGCGCTCCTGAAGGGAGGCCTGACTGTGGGTCTCTGGAGCCGGTCGGGGGTCGCATTTCTTTATACCCAGAAGCCTGGCAAGAAGTCACCCAAGACGAGTGGGTATTAAAGATAATTTTCCAGAGGTTATCATATCCCTTTCTCTTCTCCTCCCCCGGCATCCAAGAGAATCCCAGACGTTCCACCCAGTCACAGGGATTCTGCAACTTTAGAAATAAAAAAGTTGCTTTCAAAGGGAGCCATCCAGCCTGTCCCCGCAGACCAAGTAGGGTAGGGACTTACTCCAGATTCTTTTTGGTGCCGAAAAGAACAGGGGATCTGAGACCCATCTTGGATCTCCGCCGATTGAACCTTCATGTACAAAAGTCCAAGTTCCGCATAGTCACCTTACAGTCAATACCCCCTCTGTTAGGGAAAGATGTGGTGGTGCTCCTCCCATCTCAAAAAAAGATGCTTACTACCATATCAAGATGGACAGGGCATCGAGAAGTCATTTACGCTTCCGGCTGGGAGCCAGTCATTTTCAGTTTTGCACTGTGCCCTTTGGTCTCACCACAGCCCCCAGGGTGTTCACCAAATGCATGGCAGTGACAACGGCTCACTTGAGACATCAGGGATTCCAAGTGTTTCCGTACCTGGAAGACTGGCTCCTTTCTGCCACCACCAGGCATCTACTGTTACAGACCAGGGACGCCACCATTACACTGTGCCAACGGTTAAGAATTACTCTAAACCTTGCAGCGTGTCTTTTTTATTGGCGCCAAACTAGATACGGTGCTCATGAGGGCCTTCTTACCAGAAGAAAGAATTCAGGCTCTACAACAGCAGGTCTACGCCATACTACCATTGTCAGGGCAAAAGTGGTCCTCAAGTTAATCGGGACCATGGCTGCCACTATCATGCTAGTTTCCATTGCCTGATTACACATGAGGGTTCTTCAGTGGCTGCTTTTCGCCCAGTAGTCAATGCAGCATCTCCCACTCTCCCATTTTATTCTGATTATGGACAGGTGCAAGCGGGATCTACGTTGGTGGCTTCAGGCCAGCAATCTCAACGTGGGCAAGCCCTTTGTCCCATCTTCTCCAGTTGCATGGTGACCACGGATGCCTCCCAGATCGGGTGGGGAGGGCATTATCTTGGCAGGACTGTCCAAGGCACGTGGCAGGATCATGAGACCCATTTGCATATCAGTGTCTTGGAGATGAGAACAGTGCAATTAGTGTTGCAAGCACTTCAGAGCTCTCTCCCTCAAGGGAGAGTTGCAAACCACTCAGACAACATGTCCGTGGTGCAATACCTGAGCAAACAGGGAGGAACCAAATCATACCTCCTTTGCAGAGAGGCACGTCGAGTTTGTCAGTGGGCAGTGTCTTCCCAACGCTTTCTAGTTGCAATGCGTATACCGGGAAAGTCCAACGTGATTGCTGACAGGCTGAGCAGAGCTATCTTAATGCCTCACGAGTGGTCCCGGAACAATTGTGTTGCAGAAGAGATATTCCACAGATGGGGACAGCCTTGCTGTTATCTATTTGCCAGCCCCCTCAATGCCAAATGCAGCAGCTACTTCACCTTTATCCCCTCGGAGGGGGAGACACCCAGGGATGCTCTGGCTCATGATTGGCCCTCCGGTATTCTCTACGCCTTTCCACCGTTACCTCTGATATCAAAGGTCATTCAGAAAGCACAGTCTTTGGTGAGCAAAATGATCCTCATTGCCCCACACTGGCCCCGTCAGATTTGGTTTCCCTTCCTACAATCTTATCTAATGGACAAGCCCTGGATTCTGGACCCAGTTCCCAGATCTGCTGACATATGTCAGGACAGTTCCATCCCTCCATCCAGACCCTCAGGTTGACAGCTTGGCTGCTCCAGTTCTGTCCTTAGTCAGGCTTCATGATTTTTTTCCAGAAGTGGTCCATATTCTGTCATCTTCCTACAAGCCTTCTACCAGGAAGATTTATTCCAGTAAGTGGAAGAGATTTTCTATTTGGGCCCATGATTGAGATATTGATCCTTAAACAGCACCTATTTTGGCAATATTGGAATTTCTTTCTCATCTGTTTAGTCAGGGTTCAGCTGCGGCAACCATTAAAGTGCAATTGGCAACAATTTTTACCTTTCACGTTGCTAATGAGCCCAACCTTATTGCTCATAGGCTTTGTAGGGCTTTTATGTAGAGGGACATTGTTAATCCGACCTCCAGTCTTTGATCCAGTGATGCCATGGGACCTCCAATTGTGTACTACAGAAGCTCACCTCAGCTCCCTTTGAGCTCGCAGCTATGTGTGACATTAAATTCTTTTCATGGAAGACAGTATTCTTGGTAGCAATAACTTCAGCTAGATGGGTCTCCAAACTCCAAGCATTATCGATTAGGACAACCTTATTTGGTGTTTCACAAAGATAGGGTTTCCTTAAGAACCAACCCTTCTTTTGTTCCAAAGGTTTCTTCTGTTGTCAATATCAACCAATCCATTGAGTTGCCTGTGTTTTTCCTGAATTCTCCAACAAGGCAGAATTTAAGTTTCATCAGCTGGATGTTCACAGACAGTTGCGTTTCTATTTACTTAGGACAAAAGATTTCAGGAAATCGGATCGGATGTTTGTCTCATTTTCAGACACTAGACTTGGGGTTCCAGTTTCTAAGATAACCTTGTCTCGCTGGATCTCCAATTGCATCTCATTTATTTATGCTTCCAATGGCAAAGAATTGCCCTTTAAAGTGAAAGCTCATTCTACACAATTTGTGGCTACCTCAACTGCGTTTCAGGCTAGGATGTCTATGGATGATATTTGTGCTGCAGCTACTTGGGCTTTGCCTCGTACCTTTATTAGTCACTACAAATTAGATCTGGTCTCTAGAAGCAGATCTTCCTTTGGTTCCATGGTGCTCAAGAGTATTTTTCACTGAGTCACCCAAGATCAAGGTACTAGGGACGCTGTCCCACGGGTAAGAATGAAGGCGAGATTGACTACATAACATCAAGAAGTTATGTACTCACCATAACGTTAGATGTATGTTTTCCATCTCGCCTTACATTCTTACTAACCCACCCTCCTTCCCCCCCTGGAGGACCTGGAGGTATTGTCTCTAGGTGTCAGTAGTCCTTTCTGTTGGGGTTGTTATTCCTCTCAGTGTGTATGTGTGTGAGCTTGCAGCAAACAAGATCTGGGGAATAGACCTGTTGCACTATGGGATACCTCTTAGCCAAGAGCCAGTTGAAGACTTCGAGCTGGAGTATGGCCGAGTCAGAGCTGAGGTTCAGCTCCGAACCCACGGGTAAGAATGTAAGGCGAGATTGACTACATACATCAAACGTTATGGTGAGTACATAACTTCTTGTTCAGTAAAAATGAAAAGATAATTTTGCTGGCTAAGCATAAGATGTCAGAAATAAGTTTCAAGGGAAAGCTACAGAATGTTCCTTTCTCGGGGGAAATATGTCTGTACTTGCAATGGAATGCTTGATAAAGAATAGACAGTTAAGAACTGTGAGGCACATGCAAGCCAAAGCTTGAAAACCAAGGCTAGAGAGACGTGTAAAATATTGCAGGGTTTTTGTATTAGGAAATACTTCAGACACAGTCAGTGGAGTCAGTAAGTTAGCATTTGCACTAATAGCTAAAGGTCTTTTGCAGTACACACACTCAGGCCTGAGTACAGAAGTCAGGTTAAATATCCATAATATTCCGGAGGAAATTACTATGTCAGTTGATATTATTCAGGAGAATCAGAATATACATGCAGAAACTTTGGATATATTTATCAGCATTGTTACTATTATCCAGCATTATCAGCACTATTATTGAAGACAGTATTCAAATAGTTAACTTCTAATGAAGCGTTATTAACTAAACTGCAGCGTCTGCAGAATTTATTCTGAAAAGTACAAAAAGACTTGACCTATAAAGGAGAGAATGGCATCTGTTCAGCACAAGTTTAGGCAATTAACAGACTTTCATTCTAGTCGTTAGTCTTATCAATTCTTTCAATTTCATATTTTTTCTTCATAATGGATTTGTCAGTCAGTGTTTTTGAAGCTCCTTCATGTTTTGTTACCTATATGATAGGATCTGAAGTTAAATACCCCCCCCCCCCGGAGTGTTCATTTTTATTTCTTTGTGGTTATCCAGCTGTCATTTTTATGTTGATTCATCTGTTTTTTTTAAATGTTCTTATAGTTGTTACAGCTTTTAGCTGTGGGATTTTATTTTTGTGGCATCTTAACTGCCACTTTTGGTAGTGTATAATGGGTTAAAATACCATGTGATGTTCCAGGGATCTCTCTTTGATGCTATACCGTCAATGACTATTTCTAGCTATTTTTCAAAATGGCAAAGGACAGGGCACAGGAGGCATGGTGGTGGTGTGTGTGTGTGTGTGTGTGTGTGTGTGTGTGTGTGTGTGTGTGTGTGTGTGTGTGTGTGTGTGTGTGTGTGTGTGTGTGTGTGTGGGGGGGGTATGGTTGCTTAAGTATGCTGGATGTTTGCTGATCAGGCATTGTGCTAAGGTGGAATGTAGTGCAGATTTTTTTTTAACTGACATAGCCAGTGAACCAGTTGTACAGATGCGGACCATACTGGGGACCTGTGCACCACTGGTTCCTATGATGATGCTATATTGTAATATGAAGTCCATTCACAATAAGCTAGGCATTATTTCAGACTTGTTTTATGATGTTAATTGGGATTTTATTACAGGGATCTGGTCAATGAAAATGTTGGTCCTTGTCTTGCAGCTACCATATCCCTGGATTCGTAGTATTTCAGCACCATAGGTTGGACAAGACTGGGGGTGATGATATAATATGTTGTCTTCTTCCACTTCACCAAGCCTAAGGATGGGGTTGCCATATCCTTTGATTTTGTAATGAGAACAGGAGTAAGATGGGGGTTTCTCCTATTCTACCCTGCACCCTGTAGTGTGAGGGACATACCTGATGGAGTTTGCAGTTTTTCTCTTTGATTTTTGTCTCCTAACTGGTTAAGTTGGGGGGACTTTAGCATCTGTGTTGACACAGCTGTGGCTTGTGCACAAGTATCCCTCTGCATTAGGAGGGATTTTAGCTTTGTTTTGGTAGATGTCAGTTACCAGTTTTAGACATGCCCTGGACTTGTACCAACTGGTTGTGTGAATTTCTGACTTGGTGGAAAGTGTCTTCTGGTTGGACCTCACCTTGTTGTATTTGCAGTTATGTAGCCCAGTTACAACCACCCAGTCCTGAGCTGGTGGAATGCAGGAATTTTTATGATGTACCTCTTAATAAATATTCTTATACCTTGTACTAATTCCCTTGCTGACTGATACAGGTGATTCTGTTGACTTGCTTGCTGCTTATAATAGTGACTTTAATTTTTCATTGAACTTGCTTTTTGTGTGTCATGTACCAAATTGTTACACTAAGTCCAGCACATGTCCAAAATGACTGTTGACAGGTATCCACTGTACATCTCGCACAAAAGATGTGCAATGTTCCCTCCTAATATTTGATACTATGTAGCGATGACCAAGGAGGTAGTGCATCATAAGTGACCAGCCTCAGCTGTTGAGCAACAAGAAGAAAGGCCGTATCAAGAAGGGCAAGGTGGCTGATTTTTGTCAAATGTTTTACTTGAGTCCATCAGCACCAGTGTTTGTCAAATTACAGACAGATGTTTATAAGTTGTTCACATTTTAGCAAAAAAAGGGACAAAAAATCCAGTAGCTTTCATTCCTATAACGTTATGATAGGGCATAAACATTTTTATGGTTATGTGGTTGTTTGCATCTTTCCCTTGCAGTGATAACTCGTATTTACTTTTTTTTTCCATTCATTTGGGTCTTAATGCTGGTAAGAAAGGTTAAACATACAGAATAGAAATCTACTGTTGCTCTTCCAAAGGTATACATTTCTGTGTACAGTAGGCTGCGCAATGTAAAGGACTTGTTCCATTTTAAAATATTTAAGTATTGCATCCATTACAGAATCTATCCCGCAGTAGTGGTGCTGCGGTAGCGTTGTCGCCTCATAGCAAGACGTTGTCCCGTTTGATTCTCAGCTAGAGCGTCTTCTGTGTGGAGGCATGCGTGAATGAGCATGCCTTCGTTGAAGGTTGTGCATCAGGGCTGGTAACTCGGCACGTAAAAATCCACTACCAAACATTAGCGGACTGGGATAAGCCGAAAGACGCAACAACATCCCATTACAGAATCTGCAATAGATAAACACTTGAGACACTTGGTCAGCAAGTAACAACACTCTAGTATTCTGTGCTACAGTGGAAGGGCAAGAGAATGAGATGGTAGAACACTGTGATGTGATGTGACACATCAGAATACTGCAGTGTGGAAAAGATTTGAACTCTGAACAACTCTGCTTTCTGCTCTTATTACAGATTTCACTTTATTATGAGTCATAAAAAATAAGATGTAGGTTTCTGTTTACTGAGGTATTTCACTCTAGTTATTGAATACTCCAAAATCTCAAGTTGTAATGCTATAAAAATCAGTTAAATGCCACTGACTTACTTTGTGGAAGCAGTCCTAATAGAGTATGAAATGGAGGAGAAAGACCGAGCAAAGATCTGACTGACCGATTTAGGTTGCTGAAAACAGCCAAGTGTGAAAGCTTGCAGGAATGTGACAGAATGAAGGTCTTGTGTGCTTTGCATGACAAGAATACTTGTGAGCAGTAGTATAGCCAAGATGCTTTGCAAATAATTTGGTGATCTGATTCAAGTTTATTTATTTATTTATTTTTTATTTATCATTTGTTGACCGGGAAAGTCCAACTAGGTTCCACAGAGCCTGTTTTCAGTGGAGGCCCGGGGAGAAATGCTCCAGATGCATGTCTTTGGAATGTGGGAGGAAACCGGACTACCCGGAGGAAACCCACGCAAACACAGGGAGAACATGCAAACTCCACACAGAAGGCACCCCAGCCGAGAATCGAACCGGAGAACCTCTTGCTGTGAGGTGACAATGTTAACCACTGCACCACTGTGCGGCCCAAAGTTCATTTGGAATGAAATTTACTAAATGAGATTTACTAATTGTTTGTGATAGTTGTAGTAATATGAACACTTAAGGACATGGTGTCATCATTTGCCAGGTTATCTTATTTCCATTTAAGGTATTCCCCGGAAGGGCCTTCCTGTGGTTATGCATTCCCTGATATCCTCTTGATTCTTTATCTAATGTTTCCTAATACTGAACTCGACAGTTTAGTACTAGTACAAAATTCTGCAACCTGGCTGCTTGCAGGTACTTCTAGTTACATTCACATTAATCTGGTTTTGTGGACTTTACATTGGTGTCACCTTTAAAGCTGTAGTGTTGTTGTACCTACCATTGTGTGATTTAAATCCTCCTTTCCTGGTTGCAGACATTTTGTTGGGCCTTTGTATTACTCATCCTTGGGATTTTTGGAGGTTCCTAGGATGCATCTGAACATATCTGGTGTTTACCGTTTTTTCCTGGCACCTCATCTTTGGAATGAGTTCCCTCACTGCCAGCTTCAAGGGGTCCCTGAAGGCCTATTTTTTTATTTAGCTTATGATCATTCATGATTTTATTTGGTTGCATGTAAGCACACTGCAGTGATTTTAACTCTGTATTTATTTTTTCATTGTAATGGTTCTTGGGCTCAAGCCTGTCCAGTCTCAGCATATTTCTCCTTTCTCTGTGACCATTAATATGAATCCCCTTGTCTCACCAGCAAAGGCGCTTCTTTTCAGACACCACCTCATCAGTTTTGATGCTTCTCTCACATTTTTCCAGTGTGCAGATAAAACCTCTAGCAATCCATTCATGGTCAAATTCTCTGTCTGACAGCTAGGTATACGTCCTTCCGCAAACCCCATATTGATTTATCTCCCTCTATCTCCACAGCAGGCCCTTCTGCAAGCACAGCTGATTACAACCCACATGAAGGAGTCTTAAACCTCCATATTGTCATCCAAGTTTGTACCAAGTGATTTATCATTCCAGGGCCCTTTAAGTATCCCCTTGGATTTGCTTACTGTATTTAAAGATTGAAGGAATCAGCATATACCAAGTGTATTACATGTATTAGAGCCAACATTTTTAATACCCCTACCTTTGACAGAGAGGGTAGGTGCATTTCTGTCCTTCTCTCATGCAGATATCCCAGCTTTTGCCAACAGTGCCTCATAGTTTGTCCTTATTGGTTGCTCTGGATCTTGCATATGAAACAAAGCCAGGTAAGTGGCTGTGCCAACCACTTCCAGTCCTCCTACCCAACCAGTAGGGTAGTGATAACCGTTTCAAACAGTGAAAGTTTTTCAACATTTCCTGTGTATAGACAGTAGGCTTCCCAGCTCTGAAGTCAAAATGAAATAATTGTTTTCATAAATATATTTTTGGCAAGTCTACCTGTATCCATTTGGCCCCTCAGAGGCAATTCTGGGCAAGTCAAAAACCTGTTTAATGAGTCTCTGCTTATGAAAAAAAAAGGAAAGGGAAAAGCAGGCACCCCTGGCATATTCCATTCATTAGAAGAAAGGCTTCTGTTAGTTTGCCATTTACCTGTACTTCCGCAGTTAGATGTGCAAACATCAGACTTGTGCAGTCTATAAACATTGGGTTACAGCTCACCAGTTGCAGCGTGTCAAATTTGTAGCCCAGCTGTGCACTGTCAAATGTTTTGACAGGATCAAATGGCAACATGCCAATTAAATGTAGCAGTTTGTTATATGATTGCTTTAGAATCCAATCATAAGTGCCATCTGGGTGAGACTTAGCAGCTGCACTAGCAAGCATTGAATCTAGGTTGCTTGAATATGAGCAAATATGCTGCTATCATAAGCAATTGCTTTAAGTGAAATTGGATAATGACTGCTATACAAGGCAGCATCCTTCCCCAGGATAGGATGCAATGCTGTCAAGCCCTTCATTGAAACACCTGTTCTTTTTGACTTCCTACAAAGTCTGGTAATAGCTATACTATTAGTATGGTCTCTCACCAGAATGTGAGTGAGGGTGTGTTCTCTCACCAGAATGTGAGTGAAGCCCATCAGCCCTCTGAGCTTTGCCCCTTTTAAGCTCCTGATGACTCTTTAGCCTTTTTGTCTGTGATCAGTGGCTTCAGCATCTCTTTGTTGTGTAGCTGTCTGTGGTCCTTCCTTCGGCCACCTTAAGAAGTTTACCTCACTACTCTGAGTGGCTAGAATTGATCCCTCTCCAACTGCATGCAGGTCGGACTAGAGCTCATAAAAATTTTGTATACTGATGGCATTGTGTCCTGTAATACCATCAATCCATAAGTATATTCTGGGGGGTGTCTTTGGACAGTGCACCAAATATTACAACAGCAGCTTGCTATGTTTTTTTTTCTCACAACACAGATTTTGCATCTCAGCTGGTGGATGGTAAAAATGATGCCTGATGCACCTTTCATTGAGGTGTATGTTTCTGTAAGCTCACTAGCTCACATTACATTTTCCTCAGCTCCTGCTGCTAGAACATTTTCTAGACAGACCATCTCCCAGTTAGTGCTCTGCATACCATCACCATTTAGCACTGACTTAAGTGTAGCACTGCTGCTCAGAGCTTACTTTGCTGCCTTAACATCTGTAATTAATACTGAAGATCATCAGCATAGCCCCTTTCCCTGCATAGATTCTCCTTCCCAGCATATATTGACGTCTTGTTCCTTAGGCAAACAGTAAGGCAAAAAATACCTCTGTCTTGGAGTCCACACATTTAGAAGTAGTAGTCAAGTCTGCTCTACAAGGTTATTTGTTTATTCTTGTGTTCATCCGGTCTTGTATCCTCCAGGCATCCACCTGGGAGATTGTCTGTATCCTACTGTGCATAAAACCATGTGCCTTCCTTTACCATTCTTTGTCATCTGCCACCTGATTGTATACTGCTGTTAGAGTTTGATTAAAATCACCTCTCCATAGTATCTGTGTAGTTGGGGTACATCCACTAGTCCTTCTGTGTGCAAATCCTTAGTCTAACACATCTACATTTTGAACATAAACATTTATTAAGACCTGTTTGATTCCCTGTATATCAGACAAAATAATCACCTGCTGCCTCCTCCAATCATACCATTGTTGCAAAAACTGATATGGGAGCCTGTTATGAATGAGAATTGTCAATTTTCTCTGGTTGACATCTGTTTACAAGGGCATCTACTTTCTCACAGGTTTTGGGGCCTTATACAGTCTGAGTTTCACTTTCTTTGTTAAAGATACATCTGACTTTACAGGAGAACCAAAACCCATTGTGTTAAAAAGGATCCAATCTGAACTTTTCTTGTCATGCCATCTGTTATCTCCAATTACTCAGAATGCATCACAGTTGTGTACTTTTAAATATGCCTGTGTAGTGTGGCTGTGTCCCTCAGCCAAGGCAGCACTAAGAGATACTGTAGTATGTATCTTTATTAAATGCACTTGGCCAACAGTAAAATGTGGTACTTCAGAACATTACTTCCACAGTAATTGCATTTTAAGAACAGCAAAATAATTGGCTCACAAAGATGACCATGGTTATGTACTAAAAATATGTAGTTCTTAAATGCGCATAAATAATACAGCAGTATACTAAAAGAGTAAACTTGCACACATATACTAACAATGTTTAATTTGCATGGATACCTTTGAGACAAGTAAATGTGTGTGTGTGTGTGTGTGTGTGTGTGTGTGTAATGGTACCAGAAATCCTCTAAAACTTGCAGGGACCATGCCTGCTGGGACCGAGTCCATTACCATAGGGCGTGACCAACATCACATGTTATATATCCACAAAACGGGTAATCCAAAGCACGACACACCAACAAGCCCCAATAGGATGAACGCAGTTTTATTTTTACAGAAACAGTAATGCAGCTTCATCAGAATAAGCGCAACACAACCACTCAGCGCAAATAACATCACATGTTGTCAGAGAACTGAACTCTTACACAGAACCTTCACGAGCTCTGCCGCATTTGTGTCTGTGGTATGGTGTACACAAGAAGCAGAGAACTCCATTATTATTCCCCCTGTACCAGTCAAAGCTGGGTCCTTAACCGCCCAACCAGTCTAGCATGCTCAGGATGACTACAGAACTGCTGCTTTGAAAACATAAAAAAAATTGTTGGCAACAGCTCTTTAGTCACTTGACTAGAGTTTAAGAAGTTTCTATATTTGTACAAGTTCTAGTGGTACACCAAATATACCTTTGTGGATTGGTAGCAGTAAAGTAGTGCACACTGCCTACAGAAAAGATTAATTTTTTATCTCATTCAAGCCTGTAGTGCCTTTTTGCATATTTCTAGTTCACACCCGTATATTTTTGAGGTCTGGTTTCTTTATTCAAGAACTTACCAGCTAATAAAATGTTGTATTGGAAAGTGCATGGAGTTATTAACAAATTGTCAGTAAGATTGTCAGTCTAGAATGTCCTGCACTTGAGAAATTAATCACCATTTGTCAGTTATTATTCATATTTATGCTCATATCTTTGTAACTGAGAGTCCTACATGAAATTGAGGTGTATAGTTTGATATGCCATGCTGAGACAGGAAAATTAATTGTCAATGCCCATTTTTATCACACTATACCTGAAATATTACTAGTTGTTTCTTAGTAATTATGAAAGTAAACATATATACTTCAAAAAACAAAGCTATTTGCAAACTGTTACATGGTATCACATGACACCTTAGATGTTGAAGAAAACTGTCATTGTTTGCATTCTAAGTTACATGTCTGAGAGATATTCAGGTTATTTGCATTGTTTATTGTATAATAAAGCATACATTTTCATATTTCTGTAAATATCCACTCATAAAGGCTAACAAAAATGTTCTAACAGATATGTCAGTTTATAAGAAATGACAATTTGTGAAATTGTAGCAAAAGTAATTTTGGGTTTCTGTGCATTATAATACAGTATTTATGGAAAAATATGATTGTGCTGATTATTATCACTGTAATAAATGCTTCTTACTGATAACATTGCTTTTTGCACAGTTTTAATAGCTTTAATTTTTAAAAGATTTACCTTTATGCATTTTAAATTTATTTTTCAGAAAGTGCTGTAGAATACAAGATGTGTATAGGCTGGTATTAACGAGTTAAAGGTGGTCATGGCATGGGAAGCTTGTAGGAAATTTAAGTACATTAATGTAGCCATTGTTTAATTTTCTGAAGTCACGCATTGAAGGTGATCAACAATAACATCTTTCTTTCTTTGTGGGAGGGGCAGTCTGTGTTTGAAAACCAAGGACATTTACATGTTCACAGAGCAATTCATTGATATCACTTGTGTGAAAACGGTGCATATCTTGGTTCATAGGTTAGTACTAGACTAACTGCCCTTGTGGACCATTTTAAGCCTAGCCAATTATCCCTTGTGGGACTCAAACCCTGCGCTGTGTGTTTGTAAGGCAAACACCTTAACCATTAGGCCACCCTCCCATCCCTGAGAGTAACAGGTTGAATATGTCGATGTGGCTGTTCTTTTTTAACTTTCATCACAATCTGTCAGAGAGAAACACAGAAAATGACTGTATTTTTAGGACAGTCCAGAAGCTGGCTGTCTAGGAAAGCACAGGTGTATGGACTAGTCATTTATATAGATTGTGAGAAGGCAGTGTATGTATGTGACCAGAAATACATTACTTTGGCCATTTGCTTTAGAATCGAGCATCAGAAGTGTGCACAGAACAGTCTGCAGACTGTGACAGCAAAGAGAAAATAAAAAATACTGTTAAATGATCATTACATCGGCTTATGGAATATGTTTTTGTATGAGCATAGCAAACTGAAATGCATTGATTTGCCTATTATGGCTTTCATTTTCTTGACAGTGACACATCATAGGTGTGTACAGAACAAGGCTATCTTGGGGATTTGCCTATTATGGCTTTCATTTTCTTGACAGTGAAACATCATAGGTGTGTACAGAACATGGCTGTTTTTTTTTTTTTGGGGGGGGGGGGGCTACTTTAGTTGCAAAAGGCATTTACATGTTTTCTGTTAAATGATCATTGACCTGGCTCATTGGGAGAAAAGTACTTTTGTAAGAGCAAATGGCTGAAGTACATTGCTGCGGCCATTATAGTTGTGTGATTTGACGATCAAAGGTCAATTTCCCTTTCTGGCATATTCATCTGGGACAGTATGTTTACGTGAAAGAAGCTTACAGTTTAGAAATACAATAAAAACACTGCCCATGTGTGAAATTTCAGTTTAACATCACAGCCATCCCCCAATGCACATTGGCTTAGATTCGGTTCACAATAAACACATTTTTACTTTTTATCACAGATGCTGAATATATAATTTATAAAATCATAAATATATTTTGCTTTTATAACACAAGACCTAACCCATTAGTCATTCCTGAAAATCAATTTCTTCCAGTGCTTTACATATTAATATAGAAAAAAGAAAGCATTACTAGGAATTATAATGCAGCGCTCAGAAATTCAGCATGTAGCTGTTTATTACCTCTTTAAAGCCAGAACCAAATTACAGCTTATAACTGAAATTTGTTAAAAAATACTTAAAATGTTGAACTGCTTCAGAGATATAATTCTGTATTGATGGTCTTCAGTAGCAGGTCTGCATGGCCATTACAAAATGCCTAGTTGCCAAGTAGCATGTTTTCATTAGGTCAGTATATGATTTTTGATCAGTGTAGTGAAACAGTCATATCTAGACTATCTGTGTGTTATCATTGTTTTTCAGAACTGAAAACAAATCAAAAAAATATTTTGCAAGGCACATTTCTGTTTCTACATGTGGACCCCCTGTGAGGCCCAAAATGCGTGTCTGACAAAAGGCAGTGTGGTGTCATGCAAATCAGAATTAAAATCCTTGAAGATAGGATGTCAGTCTTGATTGTATCTTGTACACAAGTATTTTATTTTAATTCCTTAAAGCTATTATTATAAACTCTCACAGGGGGTTGGAATATGACTTCATGCAGATGTAGAATTTCAGCATCACAGTCTGGCATTACACCCACTGAAGGTATATAACTTGTGATCAGGAGACTAGATGCAACTTATGTCCATAATGTGTTTGCAGTAACTTAATCATTACAACAGATTTAAACAAAACTCTGTTTTATCAGACAATGCAACACTTCTGTTCCTACATACATCATGAGGCCTAAACTTCATGTACCAAAAGGAGCAGTGTGCTTCCTTGTAAATCAGGAGTGAGATGGATTGAAATATTTGACAATCGTGAGAGAATTTTTTACCGAAGTATTTTGTTGTAATTCCCAAAAACTTTATTGCTAACAGTCATCGGAGATCTGACATATGACCATTTACACAGTTACCAGATGAAGTGTTTTCACAAGAGTTTTACTGTAGAAGTCTGACATTAAACTTGGTTTATATTAAGTGGTATATCATGTTTGATGAGGAGACATTGTGAAACTAATGTCCAGAATATATGCATACTAAGTTTGCCATTAAATTGCAAGCACAAAAAAGGGATAAATAACTTTAGCAGTCTAAACAATGTTTTCATTATTGATGGTGGGAAGCCTAAGCTCCACGCATTGACAAATGGATGTGGTGCCATGTAAGTTATGGCTGAGAAGTAAAGAAGCCTCTGAAGGTAAAATGTCAGTCTTGCAATTTCATAAAACCTTTATTTATTAACTGACCTATGAAAACTGAAACAACCATCATGCACTGGTACCAAATCCTGAGTTTTTGAGATGTTTGGATGTGACAGTATATCATTATACTAAGTTTTAATTGGGGGAGTAAATGACCCCTGATTAGAATACAGGGTTGAACTGATGCCCACAGTATATTTGCACTATGCAATCATTACATAAGAAATAGAAATATTTAAATGTTTCAGCAGAAATAAGACATTTAGATGTAACTTGTCATGGGCCATGGTTTGAATAAGGTAAAGTGGTGAGGGGTCAAGTTCACCACTGAGCTGTATTGAAATTTAGCATTATCTTTTTAGTGCATGGAGATTTTGTAATTAAATTTGAAAGGTGACTGATATAGCCTTTTATACATAGCAAACAAGTTGTAAGCTTTCACTATCTAATTTTGACATTTGAATTGTACTTTGTTTACATTTGGGTGTTGTATTTAACTGCTTTTCAAGGTGCAGAGTACTGAACTGGACAGGGCGCCACTTTCACTGAGTTGTCATTATATCAAAAGTACTAATATATAGTTAAGCAGAAAAAAAGAATGTTTTTCATTATAGGTTGGTACTGGGCTATCTGCCCGAAGGCATATATTAGCCCAGCCACGTTGTGCGGTATTCACCACCCCTTTAGTAGTTCCCTAGACCCTTGTACTAGCAGCTAGTACCCTTGGCCCCTATCTAGTAGTGCTGTTGGTGTGATCCCCAGTGTGATCTTTCTGTTACCCATCCACTCATCAAGGTTCCTCTTGAAGAATGATAGTGAGGGGCTCTGTCTTATATAGATCGGGACCCTGTTCCATAGTAAGGGAAGTCTCTGTGAAGGGAATCTATCCCTCCAGCATGTTCTATTCATTGTTGTGTTGAGGTTTATATCCCTAGAGCGTGGAGCTCGAGTAGATTTGGTTTTGCTAAGATGGAGCATGTTCAGCAGTTCTGGGTTGGACATGGCTCTGTACGTTAGACAGAGATTGCCTCTGAGAAAGCGGTATGCAACAGAGAACAGTCTTAGCTTTTTCAATCGTGCTGCATAGGGCATCTGTTTGAGGCCAGTAATCCTCTTGGTTAGGTACCTTTGTGGTCTCTCCAGCTGCTGGAGATGTCTAGCCAGGTATATTCCAATTGGTGCATTGTACTCAATAATGGGTCTGATGAGGGAAGAGTAGAGGGGCACCATTACATCCTTAGATCTTGATGCGAACCCTTTCGTGATCAGATGGGTCACATAGAAGGGTTTTCTAACCACTTTGACAACATGGTTATCAAAGGAAAGCTGACTATCTACTTGGGTCCCTAGATCCCTTATTTCTTCTTCAGATTTCAGGGGATTACCTCCTATGTTGTAGTTTTGGGTACTCTGTTTTTTCCAAAGGGGATTACTACGCATTTTTTTGCATTTAGCTTGAGACCATGGCTTTGACACCATGCATCAGTCTCATTTAGGCCCTTCTGGAGGATCTCCATGTCGGCCGGAGACTCTATTATAGCACCCAGTTTGCAGTCGTCCGCAAACTATCAGCCACAGCCCTTCCGTGCTTGCCTGTACTTCAGAGAAGTATATGCCAAACAGGAGGGGCCCCAGGACAGAACCCTGAGGCACACCACTCGTTACTGGTCTGGATTCGGACATAGATCCCACTACTCTTACTTTATGGGATCTGTCTGAGAGCCAGTTTGCAATCCATCTTGTGACATAGGCTCACCAGCCTGGGCATAAACCCTTATCAATAATACCTGAATGTCATGTCATAGAGCTATGTAATATTTGACTGATAATGACTGGATAGATTATAAGTGATGTATAATGTTTGCAGCTACATTTGTGTCAACATGGTTTGTAATGTATAATGTTTGCAACTGAAATTGTCAGTATCGTTTATTTTCATATATATAAATGTGAGATTGCCCATGTCATACATAATAATTTAATAAAGATGTTTCTTGTTTAAGACATGTCATGGTCAAGTGTTGTAGTTTGAAGTGGCAAAAGTTGCAGCAAATTCAGCACTAAGCTACAGTACAATCGCTAAGGGCAGAGTAGCAGATTTAGATGCATTTTTTTGTGGATTATCTTGCTGCAACTGTCTGGAAGTTGTAAAGTAAAATCTTAATGGCAGACAGGTACATGGTCCCTTGCCCAAGTATGAAGAATGCAGGAGTTCATTGGTCTTCACTGTCACAACGTGACATTTTGCTTTATGCTTTGCTTCCACTGGTGGTCTTGTAGATAGCTTTTACTCTGCATTCAGAATATAGCACTAATCTAGAATGTACCTTTGCTAAGTTGCTATTAGATTTAAAAATAGAAATCGCATGTATTTCAACAGAGAGGATTTTTTTTCAGTTGTAACGTGGTGGCTTAAAATGCCATAGTTTGAAGCAACTGAAGTAGCATAGGCACATTCAGATTTGAGCTGCACTGAAATCCATAGTGTGCTAGCAGTCATAGGTGCTTTTTGTAGCTGAATACTCTCTCATTACCTCTGGAATGTTTAATAATGAAATCTCAAAGGGGGCTGACATGTAGATGTTCAGAGGCCTACAGTGTCAGTCTGGTATTTTGTGTCATATGTCATTACATTACAAGTAAAAATCCTATACATTTTTCCTGAATAAGAAACCTTTTTGTCACTGGAATTATAATTGACCCCCCCCCCCCCAATTTGAACATAAATGTATATGGTGTAACAGCATAACATAGACAGCAAAATATATAAAGTCAAAGGTATCTAAAGTCAAAATTATAGGCAAAATTGAAGTTAATCCAAGACAGAACCAGGACTTGAGAAACTCCAAACAATAATTTAATCTCATAAAAAGCAGAAAAGCAAAGTTTTCGGGTACAATAGCCCTTCTTCGGTGCATTAACAGGAAATGTTGTCAAACACTCCTATGTAAAACATTTAAATAAATTGTGACACAGTCTATCAGTTACGTGTTAAAAACAATACATAAGAAAAAATATATTTGATAAATCAATACATAAAAAATTTTGTGGCACAACTTCATACCTGATTCATTCTAGAATTTCAACTAGTGCAAGCAGTTTTGTTTCATCTTTAAAATAGGTTTAATACTGGCCATTGTTTTAATTCCCTGTTCAGAATCGGCCTGTAATCAAAAAAATCCAATTATACTCAAAATTTCTAATCTGTTATTTGAATCTGAACCCCTAATCTTTTTCAAGATCTGCATAACTCTAAATTTAAACTCATGGCCCATGCCTTTATCTATACTGTGCTTAGATAAAGCATTTGTGTAAACTCTTCTCGAATTTCAGAACAATGTTCAGTAATACAATTTTAAGTCATCCACAAAAAGAAGATGAGAAGTCTTTACACTTTTTTCTGGGAGCCAAATTGTAGTGATGACCTAATCTGTTAAGTAGACACCTCAATGGGTTAAGAGCAAGACATAAGAGCGGCGGTGCCAAAGAGTCACCCTGGAATATCCCCCTTTTATTTATTTTTTATTCCTGGAATAATAATTTGTCTTTTATCATGACTTAACTGCAAAGTGGTTTGCCACTGTTTCATGGTCGCTGTAATTTAATCAATGAGTGTAAGGTGTATCCTATACATTTTTTATCACTCTCTTATACATGAATGTGGGATACTGTCAAATGCTTTTTTGTAGTCTTTCCGTGCCATACTTAGATTCTTCCCCTTTTTATAGCTCTCCATTATGACTTTAACATCAAATGAACCTTTGTTTCATATGACTGTCTTCTGTTATCCTTTTGTTCTATTGCCATGATTCAGATTTCTTCTAAATGACTATAAACTCTGTCTGCATCAATTCCAGTGTATAGTTTATGCATCGTCAGAAGGTAAGTTATTGGTCCATAGTTTATAGGATAGCTTGCAGGTTCGCTCTTAAGGAGGAGTATTGTTCTTCCTGTTAACCAGGTGGGCATCTGTTTGTGTTGCACATATGCATAGTTCTTCCTCATGGCTGAATCTTCATGTAAAGATGTTAATACTTTTATCCAGAAGTTAGCTACTGTATATGGGCCTGGGGGGTTCCAATTTAGGAGCTTTTCTTAACTCTGTTTCAATTTCTCTGGTTGTGACTTCATTCCATTTCATATCCAGTACATTTGAACTTTTTATTCTTTCTTTTACTTCTTCTATCCATTCAGCATCTTTGTTTGTATGGAGGTTGGCATAATGGTCATGGCGATTACCTCACAGACAGAAGGTGCGGGGTTTGATTCTCAGCTTTGTAGGAACTTGGCAAGATTTAAAGTAGCCCAAAAGGGCAGCTAGCCTAGTACGAACTTATGAATATTAATGCTAGTACAATAATGGCTACATTTTCATAGATATGACTAAAGCCTTTGAGACTGTTAGTTTTTGGATAACTACTCCTGAGTAACCTGGCTAGACTTAATTTTGGACAAAACTCATCAGATAGAACCTTCAATGTTCTGACTAATTCCTGCTTTTCAGATACTGGAACACTAACCTGCAGTGTTCCTCAGGGGTCAGTTTTAGGGTCACTCTCTTCCTAAACAATCTTGCATATGATCTCCTTTCTC